>NW_027529554.1:704872-781848 GCF_008692635.1 Crocuta crocuta
AAAAAAAAAAAGTCTTCCCACTAAACAGTCTGTATATTTCTTTAAGTTACTCAGAGACTCAAAAAGAGTCAGAGCTACATATTGGCTGGATTCTGATTGTCACTAAATTTCTTCTACCGAATTTGGCCAGTTTTGTTGAGCACCTAGAATTAGAGCACTACCCGGGCTTCTTTGCCCCTGTGAAATCCCTTGTCGTTCCACAAAAAGCACAGGGAAAGGTTTTCTTTTTCCTTGTGAAACATATCTGGGTAAAGAACTTGAAAACTAGAACTAGATATTTCCTTAACAAGAAATTAAATTTGGTGACTATACTAACATTTACATAAAAGGAGGGGGAGCTTCCTTTAACAGGCTTTTTATTAAATAGAATCTATAACTATAATGTACCCATTTATAATTTGAGAAACAATATATTTGTTTACATCAAAGATAATTCTAATACCTTTTCTTTGTTTTAAATCAGTTTTGTGAAGGTAAAATGTGCAGTTCATATGACTTAGCATCACCGCTATAAACACATAAGAACATAGCCATCACTCTTAGAAGGTTCCCCGTGCCCATTGTTAACCCCACCCTCTTGTTTCACTCCATTGGTTTTTCTTCTGTCTTCAGATACTGATCTGCTTTCTATCATAGATAAGTTTGCATTTACTAAAATTTTTACATAAATTTAGGATCATGAAATAGGTTATCTTTTTTTGTATGGATTCTTTCAGGATAATGACCTCCAGATTCATCCATTTGTTGCATGTACCAGTTGTTCTTCCCTTTATTGCTGAGTGTTATTCTATTGTACCGATCTGCAACATCTATTTATCTAGTCTCCTGTTGCTGAAGATTTGAGCCGCTCCCAGTTTTGGGCTATGACAAATAAAGCTGCTACGAATGTCTATGTTCACATATTTATATGAACATAAGCTTTCATCACTCTAACATAAATACCTAGGAGTGGAATGGCTAGATTATAAGGTGAATGTATGTTTAACTATTTAAAACAGTACCTAATATTTTCCGTTCCCATTAGGAGCTTATGAAAATTCCAATTGTTGTACCCTTGCCAACAGATGGTATGGACAGCCTTTAATTATAGCAATTCTAGCGGATGTAGAATTGTATATCAATGTGGTTTTAATTTACATGCTAGTGAGCATCTTTTCCTGTGCTTGCTTGCCATCCATAAATCTTTGATGAAGTCTTAAATTTTATGACAATTTCTATTGGGCTCTTTTCTTGTTATTATGTTAAGCATTTTTTAATATTATGAGAAGTACTTTATTAGATATGTGCATTGCAAATATTTTCCATGATCTATGGATTATTTTCATTCTGCTAATGGTGTATTTTGGAAAGCAGAAGTCTTACTTTTGATTACATCCAAGTTATCAATTTGTTGTTTTATGACTTGTACTTTTGTTGTATTTAAGAAATCTTTGGTCATTGTCTTTGATGTCATATCCAATAAATTCAAGAATACAAAATTTTCTCCTAGAAATTTTATAGATTAGGTTTTATATTTAAGTTTATAATTCACATTGAGTCAATTTTTGTACACTGTACCAGGGCGAATCAAATTTCATTTGTTTGCATGTGGTTATTCAATTGCTCCCATACTATTTGTTCAAAAGACTATTTTTTCTACACCAAAATTGCCATGGCACCCTTGTCAAAACTCAACTGTACATATTTCTAGACTCTTTATTATGTTCCATAATATACTATACTTACACTATTAGTACAGTGTCTTGATTACTATAGATTTACAAGTCCTGAAGTCACATCATGTATGTCTCCCAATACTATTATTCTTTCCAGCATGGTTTGACCTATTCTAGTCTTTTGAATTTCCATACAAATTTTAGAATTAGCTTGCCAATTCTACAAAAAATGTCTTCTGGGATTTTGATTGAAATTGCTTTGAACCTATTGATCATTGTGGGAAGGGAGGAGTGACATCTTAACAATAGTGAATCTCTGATCCATAAACATAGTCTATCTCTCCATTTATTCAGGTCTTCCATAATTTTTCTCAACGTTTTGTATTTTTAATGCCATTGCTGTACCAGAGACCCAACAGTAATTCTGTCACTTTTGTTGAACTGAACTGACATAAACCTATAATGAGAAAAATCAAGCATTATCTCTAACTTTTAATAAAAGCATACAATGTACAATAGCCCTGCTAAAATCATGCCAATTATTAATAAATGTCAACACTAATGTCATTTAAAATTTTATATAACTTCATACTGATTAAATAACATCTGTTTAGATGCTCTTAGCAAATTCCCAAATCGATATTCCTTTGATCTTATGTATACTTGCTAAATAAGTTTATATTTTTAATTCCCTTTTGATCTTGTTCTATTTCTCTTTCCCTGGAAGACAGGATATACAGTTAGCCTTTCTTTATACAAATTTTATTGTTAATTTTCCTTCATTGTAGTCTGACACTAATAATCGCATTGTCACCCATTCCTTTTCTTCCACCCCCAAATAGTTCCTGTATCATGAATAAATGACTCACTTACTGTTTATTATCAGACTGTCCTATTCAACATACCCCAATATTCAAGAAGCCTAGAACTGAACCTATTTCTTCCACATATGCATTCAATACCTAAAACAAACATCATAAACCTTTTACCCTTCCATCACTCCAAACTTATATGTGTAGCAGGTTTACTCATATTATAAGTGATTAGAACCTTAATGTTTTGCTTTCCTTAAATAAATTCCATCTTAAAGCAGATCACTGGCTCCTTTCTCTCATTTGTATAGAAATGATATCTCTTTAAGTTTTAAATTTTAAATGTCTTAGTTAGGGAAAGCAATGTAATCTATAATACATGTAACAGAAAAGAAATGGAAAAAAGTAAAACAAGTCATTAAGCAATGGGACTACTTTTTACTAGCAAAGGACAGAAGAAATTGGAAATTTTTATATCAAATTTTTTAACTTTCAGCATGAAAATGTTAAGCTGTGAATTCTGAATTGAAAATCAGATAGAAGAAAAAAGACTGTAGGATGGTTGTATGCATCTCATGATTTGCTGACATGAAGGATTAGCACATATAGACAAACCTGAGGAACAGATCATCTGAAATAGCTATTTTAAAGAAATGTGCCATAGCATATTTTAGCCAAGTTTTCATAACAGAAATCAGAAACAAATAGACAGGAAATATTAAGCAAAAATTGAAGGTTTACTTGGAGTCTATTAAGCGGAAAATAAACTTAGTTTTATAAGAGGTGTTATTCTATCTTACTGCTCTTTGAATTTTAAGGATTTGCTCTTAAATTTTATTGTTTTCCTTCAAAGCTACTTATGACTATTTCACTGGAGGGCTATTTTTATGAAATGGAATCATAGGCCAACAAGATGGGCACCATCTTGCCTCAGAAGCATTTACTCCCATCTAGGACTGGAAAATTCTACTGTCATCTAGAGAGGGTGATAACATATAACAGGAAAGTATGAAACATTTCAACGAATCTGTTGAAAGCTATTTGGCAGTGCATCTAGTAACTCAAAAATGGCATCACTGTCTATAATCCAGAGTGACATCTAATTTATCTGGCAACTAGCAGTTTTCACTCTTTATCAATGTCTATGACATTCTAAATCCACCTTGGTGTCAAAGCTTAGCTATTGGCCCAGCAGATAGGTCTTTATCAACTAATCAAGTCAGGGAGAATGGAAAGATAATGCACTATTTTATGTAACCTGCAAAGAATGAGTAAAGTATAGTTTTACATGTAAAAGAAATGAAATTAATATTTATAAGGGTATAGTCCACAATAGCCTTCATCAGAATTATCTGAAGGGACTCTAGAATCGGCATTTTTAACAAGTTTCCCAAGTAATTCTCATGTACATTATAATTTGAGATAATTGTTCTGATGTTTTTCATTTGAACTATTAGCAAATAGGAAAAGTACAAGATACTTCTTAGAGTATATACACAGTTCACAATAAACAAGAAGGGAATTAAAGGAAGACAGATATGCATGGGCTGCTATCAGAAGTTGTCAATCAAAAGCTGAAACTTAAGTACAAAGAAGAAAATTCTCCCTTTAGATTTTAGAAGCATAATGATAAAAAGCAAATAAAAGGCATAATAAGCATTTTATGTGAAAAGTTTGAAAAGACAGTGGCCAGATCTTCTTTTGGACATAGACTGGGTGATTGTGGTGGTTCATATTGGATAAGCAAGCTGAAATGACATAGGTCATGGGGTGCCTTGGTGGCTCAGTTTATTAAGCAACCAACTTTGCCTCGGACTGCTATCTACAGTTCATGAGTCCAAGCTCTGCATTAGGCTCTGCAGGCTGACAGCCAGACCCTGTTTCCCTCTCTACCCTTACCCCACTCACGTCTCTCTGTCTCTCAAAAATAAACATTTGAAAAACATATATTAAGATGATATAGATCTTGCAAAGCTTGGCAAAGGAGTTTAGACTTTATGTATTATTCATCTTCTTAAATTTTGTGATAACATGATATAAACCAGTTCAAAAAATTTAATCGAGCAATTGATAGATAATTGCATACATCATAATATTAATATTCACATATTGCTACTTATATAATATATATGGATAGGAATGGAAAAAAACAGACTGTTCAGCCACGTAACAGCTTCAGCAATAGTGCACTGTGGGAAGAGAGAGATGTAGGTTCTGCGTGTAACAAGTACTTTTAGCATCTTGCTATAGAGATGGAATAAATGTGAGAGGACATTATACTGGGGAAGACAATCAAGAATGCACTTTTTTTTCATTTTGATGGAAAGGAACATAAAAACAAAACAAAACCTAAAATGTTAATTTGTGCTGTTATCCATAATAAGTAACTCCAAATCTTAGTAGCCAGTAGTCTGATTCTGTTAAAAGAATCAGACTCAAGAAAAGTCTTTGCTGTATAAAGATGGTATTTCATTAAGATAATAAAGTACCAATTTTCTATTCACTTTCATATTCTGCTCTTTCCTTAACAATGTACATTTTGATTCATCAAATTGGTGCATAACACATTAAATAAAGATTAGTCAAACTTTAGTAATCCAGCTGTCAAAAATAAATACATTCTGAAACATTTCATTTTGTATACTACATGCATATCTAAAGGAGTTGTTGGCTCATAAGATTGACTCTGTCACCTATCTTTTCTTTTAAAGATTTTTTACAGGGGCACCGGGGTGGCTCAGTCAGTTAAGCCTCTGGCTCGTGATTTTGACTCAGGTCATGATGGACTCCACACTACCAGTGTAGAGCCTACTTGGGATTCTCTCTCTCTCTGTCTCTCTGCCTCTCTCTCTCTCTCTCTCTCTCTCTGTCTCTCTCTCTCCTTCAAAAATAAATACATAAATTTTAACAAAATAAATATTCTTTCCAAATTCACTCTATTGTCATTGTAGTGATAACTCTTGCTATTTTATATTTTTAGGACCTTTTGCTGCATATATTTTGGAAACTCCCTAAAGAGAAATTCTAAGTCTAAAGGACTTTAAAAATATTGAGAAATGCCTTGAGAAATCATTATATGCACTTGAAGCAGAGCTGGTAGGGGGAGCAATCAGTTGAAAAGAAAATCTACACAAGCCAAATGGATGAAACTGTTTCCAATAATGTGTATGTGAACAGACTCCACTTGTCATGGCAGTTTTAATATTTTTTCTTCACTCGATACTGGCAGTATGCCTGCAGCGGGTGATGCTGGTTCTTCCCCCTTCTCCCCTGCCCACCTGAGTGCACCTGAAACTGAGGTACAAAGTACCTGGCAAGCTAACTTCCCACGTCAAGGGCCTGTTTCTCTTCCATGCTTGAGGTTGTTTTCAACCCTTTAGGACCAGGAGGTACTGAAGGGCAATGAATAAAGACCACAGGGCCATCTTGAAACATTAGGAGGATGAGAGCTGGTGGGTAAATGCCCCAATCTTCCTGCCTTCCAGAGGGACAGGACTGTTCTCAATGTGTCCCACACACAATTGAACCCCAGTTCAAACAACAACTGGTAGATTTCTTATTTGCTGTTTTCAGTTTCTCCCTCTTCTTGTCCACTAACCTATTCCTTGAGTCCATTGTTTTATGAGAGCAAATATTAAAAATGGAAAAAATAAACAACATAGTTGTGAAGACAAGAGGCTATTAGAACAGGTTTGTTCAAACCTTCATCTTTCCCTCCTCACTTTCCTATCCCCCAGCTTCTACCTTTAAGGCAACTTCCTTACTCTTAAATAAAAATATGAAGGTCTTCTGGAATTGGAGAAGTAAAATGTAGCACAAGCACTGGGTTGCTGAACGTAGCACATTTCAAAATCTTGATAATTCAAGCCTCATTCTCCCGAGTTGAGTATATGATGGGAAATGTCTGCCTGGAATGAATAATTTACAACAAATGTGCTTTTTTTATTGTTGTTTTAATGTCTCATTTTAATTTTTGCAATATTATCTCTGATGTTTTGCAGCGTTCTCCAAAAATGTGTATCATATATAATGACGATTATGAGAAACTCTTCATCACATTTCATCACCTCTAACTTGCATTCCAAAATTACAGATTTTAAAGCTTGCTTTTCAACACTAAAAGAAGTACCATCACTTAAATAATGTTCGGATGTCTTTTTATGTGATCTAAAAATATTTTAAATCATAATAATAGTGAATGAGGAAATAACAGCATAGCAGTCACCACATTTCTCCATAAAAACGTCCCAATTCCCATAAACAATAGCTTGGTTCCCAGTATGCTGCCATAATGATGTACATTTCTATTAGCTGGAAGTGGCGCCACCATGTGGCAGCAGTGTAAACACAGTTTGCAAGTCTCTTGCTAGATCAACCTCGTGGAGAGAGAGAGAGCACAGAGGAGTGGGTAGAGAGAGAGAATGAGAGAGAGAGAGAGAGAGAGAGAATCTTAAGAAGGCTCCACGACCACCACGAAGTCCGCAGCTGTACTTGATCTCAGGTCCATGAGATCATAACTTGAGCCAAAATCAAGAGTCTGACACTTAACTGGCTGAGCTTCCCAGGCACCGCTCAACATTATTCCTTATTTTATTTTTTATATGCTATGGATAATACGCATCGTTTCACATTTTTTATAAAAAAGATTTCATTAATATGTTCCTTGGTTGCCAATTTACTTGATTCAAATTCTCATAAAATAAGACAGACATGGTATATTTAGATTAACTTTGCAGAAAAATTCTAACTCACACAATGTGTCCGGGTTCAAGATTGATGGTGAACAAAAATCAAGCTCTCTAATAATAAGGTGATCCAAAGTCTTTTATGATTCTTATAACAAGTAAGCATGAATTCTGACCTATTATCTTACCATCTTAACATGTAAGAAACAAAATAAAGTTAGAAGAATAAAAACAACTGGATGATCTGCACATAGGTAGAGTTGGAACTCTTACTGCCGGCTTTGCAGGACATCCTTTGTTTGAGATATTGGCGCTGAATAAAAAAGTAATAAATAAGTAAAAACAATTGCCTAATCTGTTCTGGGTGTTCTAGCAATAAGTATAATGAGACATAAAAATGTGAGCATTCAGCTATAATTTTAGCTTTAAAAAACATGTTTTACTTGTGCTAATATCGTGCCCAATTCAATAAATTATATATGTCTATTTTAGGCATACGCCAAAATATTTAATAAGAAATCAAGTTCATGTTCACATTTCTTCGGGCTGATATGGCCTTTGAAATCTGATAAATAATTTTACAAAGTGAAAGTAAATTTGGCTTGCTTTGCACTTATCTATTTTCTGACCCCCCCCCAAAAAATTATGCAGGGAATGTTTCGACTCCAAAAAAGGTTACATTTCTCTATAATTATAGTCCTCTATCTTGCTTGGCCGAGCAACTGTGAAAAAGAAACCACTCTGCATGTATGAAGATAAACTAAGTGCATAGACTAATAGGAAGGTATGGCAGATATTAATAGAAAAGCTAGATATGAAAAACTATTCTTCATCTACTTAAATATGTTCTGAAATAATAAAATGATTACAGACTAGAGACTAGAGATTTGCAGGCATCTTTGGAGTTGTACATTCAAAAAGCATCATTCGCTCCTTTTCCATTTAGTTTTTTTAAGGGGAATGAATTACCATTAGAAATCCTTGAACTTCGGGGTGCCTGGGTGGCTCAGTCAGTTAAGCATCTGACTTTAGCTAAGGTCATGATCTTACCATTTGTGGGTTCGAGCCCAACGCAGGGCTCTGTGCTTACAGCTCAGAGCCTGGAGCCTACTTCCGATTCTGTGTCTCCCTCTCTCTTGCCCCTCCCCTACTCACACTCTCTCAAAAATGAATAAATGTTTAAAAAAAATAAAAAAAAATAAATCCTCGAACTTCAAAAAATAACCTCTATTAAGATACCAAGATATGCCCATCATGAACCAAGTGCTATATGACCCCCTGAACCACATAACTGGGTGAGCCTAGCAGCCAGCCAGCCAGCACCAAGTGGAGACTGCATGTATGAGAAGGGGCTCGAATGGGAACTGGAGACACAAGTCAATGGCATGAGCCATGGCTTGATGCCTGTGGAACAATCCCTCTTGCCAAGGCCCTAGGAGGTTCTTGAAATAGCCCCAGCTACACAAGGAGGTAGAAGACAAAAGAGGAAGGAGCAGAGAAACGCACAAATGGAATTATTGGAAATACGATTTATAGCAGGAACAACAACCAACCATTCTATAAGCATTCTTTCCCGAAGGGCACTACCTGGAACTCCTGCTCTGTGGTCGTTAGTAGCTAGTACACAGGCACGTGCACGAATGAGCTCGGAAGGCGGTTAAGTTTGAGAAACTTTGGGTTCAACAAACTGAAGTTTATTCTGGGGTCCTTGCATCTGCATACATGGTTTTCTCTTACCTCTGAGATTACCAATCTGTCCAATCATGTCACCAACTCGTTATCATCACAAAAAGTAACTGGTACATCCCAGAAAGTTGTTTCTTACCTTTTTCCTGCCTAATCATCATGTGGCTCGTGGGGCATCATAGTTATTCCTCCTTTTTTTTTTTTTACAATTGGCACTAAAATAAGATAGGCATAACTCTGCCAAGGGCATGTGCGCTCCCCATCCCACAGACACATCCCCTCCAGATGCATTTGTATCCTATGACCATCTCTGGTGATGCTCAGTCTTAGGGGCTATTTGTTAAGTAGGAGCGATGTGAAGGTCATATGCCAAGATTTGTGCTCTAATTGATGAAAGCCACAATGTCCAATACAATAGTCACTTCTTATATGGAGCGATTTTAATTTTTTTAACATTTATTTATTTTTGAGAGAGAGAGAGACAGTCAGAGCATGAGGTGGGAAGGGGCAGAGAGAGAGGGAGACACAGAATCTGAAGCAGGCTCCAGGCTCTGAGCTGTCAACACAGAGCCTGATGCAGGGCTTGAACCCACAAACCACGAGGTCATGGCCTGTGCTGAAGTGGGATGCTTAACTGATTGAGCCACCCAAGTGCCCCGTGCAGTGACTTTAATTTAATTTAAAAATTATTCTTTATTCACACAAGCTATATGTCAAGTGTTCACTTGTCACACGTGGCCAGTAGCTACTGCACTGGACAGTGCATATATAGTAAGTTTCCATCTTCACAGAAAGTTCTACTGAAGCGCACAGGACTAATGTTACACCACATGCCACACTGGCACATAGACACCTTCCTTCTGGAGGAAGCTTAGTAAATCTCAGGAGCCTGAAGAATCTCATCAGGAAAACCACACCTTCACAGCATCCACGCCCCTAAGTGGCTTCAGGTAAGTGATTAGAGAACCAAACACGCAGGTAAAAGAAAATATCCACCATCAACATCTCCAGATATTCTTGCCTCCCAAAACAATTATAAATCACAAGGACACACATGTGCACATGCACACACGTGCAAACATGCATACACACAATCCCTTTGTCCAAATACAAAAGAACAGACTGATTTACAAAAATAATCATGATAATTACAACTGTGCTGTGTCCTGTGTCTTCATCGTTCCAGTCATGTTTTACCCTCCTTTAGTTTTAGTAGTTTAGGGAATTACTTTAGTTCCCTTTGGTTCCAAACTATTTCACATACTTTAATAATTGAGATGAGCCTTTGGAGAAATGACCCATAGTAAATCTACCCTGAGATAATAGGGATCAGCTGGACAGTCCCCAAACCACCAAACCTTGCTCCTTCATGATTTATTTCTTTGTTGATGAACTACATATTATTTGCCAATGAAGCTCATTTTAAAGGTCCAAGGTTACGAGCTTCATGTTGTTTCTCTGTCTTTTTACAATCTGCCTGCCTAACATGGTTTATTTTTGGTTAATATTCCCTAAGAGAATCAGGGTTAACAACAAGTCAGGGGTTAGAGATTCCAGTGAATCCAGCTTAAGAACAAGCCAGAATCAGAAATCAGAGGATTAGTGGAAGTTTCAAACCAATACCCAAACCTGGCCATGTACCGTAAGTACTTTGGAGCTTTAAAAACACTAATGCCTGAGCCCTAACTTTGGAGATACTGACTATGGTCTGGAGAACTGAGATTATTTAAAATCTCATCCGGTGATTTTAACATAGTACATACAAAGTTCAGAACCACCATTTGAGAAAATACCTGGATCCCAGCCTCTAGAACAAGAGCTGGAATGCTACAACCTGTTAGGCCAAATGTCCAGGGCCCAGCAACCCATTTGTTTATATGTTGTCTATCGCTGCCTTCTTCACCACAGGGGCAGAGTTGAAGAGCTGTCATGAAGCCATGTGACTCACAAAACCTGCCATCTTGCCATCACACACACACACACACACACACACGCACAAATGTATTGACTGTACGGACCCCAGCCCTAGAGGAGTGGTTCTCAAAATGTGACCAGTAGCATCATTATCACCTGGACACTTACTAGGTATGTAAACTCTTAGGTCTACCCACACCTACTGACTCAGAAACTTTGGAAGCAGGGCCCAGCAATCTATCTTTTATTTAGCTCTCTAGGTGACTCTGATGTTTTCTGGAACTGTGGTTTTGTTCTCAAACTTGAACATGTACCCAAATCAGCTGGAGTGCTCGTTAAACACAGATGGCTGGTCTCCTTCCACACTCTCTGGTTCAGTAGGTGCAGGGAGGGGACAGGATTTTGCATTTCTAGTAAATTCCCGGGTGATGCTGATGTGTCGCTCAACAGCATCACACACTTTGAGAACCACTACCCTAGAGATTCTGATTTTGATTGATCTGAGGTGAGACCCACTCATAAAACCCGCTCAGATTATTCTAATGAGCTTCCAGGTTTGAGACCGACCTTATTTAGTTCGTGGATATATCTGAGTTCAAAGCAGCAAGGGATACAGAATCAAGGCAGCAAGGTAAGTGAAACCAAAGATGTCACTATATAGATCTGTCCAAGCCCTATATTAACTGCTGAAAATATAAAGGTCCTTGGACCTCCTCTAAAAGAGGAGGTAGAAAAACAAAACATCATAAAATATGTAATTAAAAGTTTTGAAAAGTGTTTTGAAAGAACACTTAATAGAAATTTCGAGGACATATAACGAGGAGCTCTAATTTAGTCCAAAGGGACAAAGAACACTTTTCTAAACAAGTTGAGCCGGGAGCCAGAGTGCTAAGTAGGAGTTAACTAGGAGAGGCAGGAAGTACTCCAGGCAGAAGAAAACATCCAAAGGCCTACTGGCAGAAGGGATTTTCATGTATTTGAAGAGTTGAAAGGGAATGAGGCTCGACAGATAGGTAAGGGACACGTAATAAAAGGGTGCTGAAGATCAGGAGCTTAGATATATATTTTCTCTAGTGTGATTCCACTCAAAACAATGAGTTGGTGCATTTGATTTCACTGGTGTACTCTGGAAGAAAAGCCCATATCACTATTTGAGTGAAAGAAGAAGGCTCAATTGCAGGAAATTCTGATAAGTAGACTGGAAGCAACTCTATTACTATAGAATTATATTCGATACTGATTTAAATTAGTTGCTGTTTTCTGTGAGAGGAAAAGTATATGACTTTACCTTATTTGTTTTCAGGGCTCTCTTCCCTTGATTTCACAACTTAAAATATAGTGGGGCTCTGATATTTGACTATCTAAAGGTTTTTACCTTTCCTTCCAAATTTCAAATCAAAATAATTAAAATGGTCCACTTGCATAAATTTAATCTCCAAAGATTCAATAGGAGCAATTACTCCCAGATAGTTGTCAGCAAGTGATCTAGTCAATTTCGGTGCAAATCCTGCCAGATTATTACCATTTGGGGAAATTATAAAGAGCTCTTTGAAAACTGATCCAAAAAGATGCATTTTAGATACAGAGATTTTGGACACTTATCACAAAAGTAAATATCTAAGTACTTTTTAAGGAATATGGTATTTCTTATCTTTTCTCATATCTTTTAATGTAGGTGCTCTTAAGAATATCTTTCTCTGGGGGGCACCTGGGTGGCTCAGTCAGTTGAGCATCAAACTTAAGCTCAGGTCATGGTCTCACAGTTCATGAGTTTGAGCCCCACATCGGGCTCGCGACTGTCAGCACCGAACCTGCTTTGGAACCCCTATCCCCCTCTTCCTGCCTCTACCCCGCTAGCTCTCCCTCTCTCAAAAATAAATACATTTTTTTTAAAAAAAAGAATATCTTTCTCTGGGCTCCTCGGTAGCTTGGTCAGTTAAGCGACCAACTCTTGATTTTGGCTCAGGTCATGATACCACAGTTCATGAGGTCACGCCCCTGTTTTGGGCCCAAGCCAAGTGGGGTCCATCGTCAACAGCACAGAGCCCGCTTGAGATTCTCTCTCCCTCTCTCTCACACTTTCTCTCTCTCAAAATCAATAAACTTAAAAAAAAGAATGTCTTTCTCTGCCTCACATGCTGTATCTCTGATGTTGCATCCATCTCTCTGCTTTCTATTTGTAACATGTGATTCCGAAAATTCACAAAAGTCCTTTCTCCTCATCTATGTTATAGTTCTCTCTTATTTATTTTCTCTTCACCTATTATGTGCAACCCATTATGTTCAATCTAGACACAAGTCTTTAAACACACACATACTGTATAATTCCAACTTCATGACATTCTAGAAAAGACAAAATTATGAAGACAGTAAAAAGATTGTTAGTTGATAAAGGTTAGTTACTGGGGAGAGAAGGATAAATACGTGGAGCACAGAGAATTATTAAAACAGTGAAACTATTCTTTATAATATTGTTTATGATATATATATTATAGTACACGATATAATAATAGTACATATGCACAATATGTAAAATATGTGAGATATACCATGCCTTCTGGCTTGTGTTTTGTTTTTTCTTTACTGTTATTATATACATATGTAATTGCATTTATGTATTTTTATATATAATTATATATGTAATTCTTTATGATATGATACGTACATAACACCTATTATATACACAAACAACACAATAAACAATCTTTTGCTGATGTCTTTTCCACATATACCAGTGTATTGTTAGATTATAGTCCTAGATGTTGAACGCTGGATCAAAGAGTACATGAACATATACTTTGGAAAAACATTGCCTATTTCTTTTGATAGGGATATAATAATTCTGCATTCCCACCCATACTGTATGAAGTGCCTGTTTCATCACAAGCCTGCCAACAGAATATGCTGCCAAACATATGGGTTGTCGCCAATCTGACAGGTGAGAAATAGTATCTCAATACAGTTTTAATTTGCATTTCTTCTATACTAAGTATAATAATTGCTTACATCATATATATTTTCTTCAAATATTTTTAAAGATCATAAACTCAATTTTCACTTCTCCTGAACTGAGTGTCGTATCTTTTGCCCATTTTTCTATCTCTATTGGTTTTCCCTTGCCTAGTTTTAGTAACTTCTTTGCGTCTTAGAAATATAAAATGCAAATATTTTCTTCACAATGCGTGACTTTTCTTTTGCTTTGTTGATGGTGATTTGCCATGCAATTGCTTTTATATAGGCAAATATATCAATCCTTCCTTAAATGAGAGAGCCATGAAGTATCAGCTGTTTTCCTAATAATGGTGATACACTTTGGATAATTCATCATCTTTTGCCCGGGCACTATTATAAATAATGAATAATATCTCCAAAAAAGCTAAATGTCACTTAAAAACAGTATGTGACCATCACAATATCACTGCTCTACCCAAAGATCAAATTCAGTGTGCACCTTTGACTTTTTTGAGTGCTCTTTGCTCAGCCACACGCCATGCTATTCTCATTCTGCACCATGCTCTCATTTTACTGAGTCTGTAACTGAGGATCAGTAAAGTGTGCTGGTTTACTAGCATCCACCCATTTAATCAGGGGAAATGGTTCTTAGGCTGGAGCCCAACCTCCTAATCCTTTCCACTTTCTCACACCGGTTTAACTTAGGGTTCATTGGTTTCTATATTCATAAATCACCACGCTAATGATAAAGGCTTATGTTCTCTGTATTCTATCTTAACAAACCTTTCTTTTTATATCTTGCCTCTTGTTTGGAAATCTCACCGGGAGTTATTCGGACTTTTTCCTGCTTAATAGAGAAACGGCACAGGTGAGAACACAAAGATGGCAAGTGCATTCCCTTTGTGACACATCCCTTTCCCACATGCAGTAAAGAACCACCAAGCAGTTGGCATTTTCCACGTCCCTTACTCCAGCCTTGCCTGATGGGTAGACTGTGTTTTCTCAGTGTCTCCGTCTCTAAGCTCGATATTTAAAAGTAATGAGAGAGGTTTCTCTTCTACTACAATTGAAACATACTATATTGTCTGACCATATGACTATAGCTTTTAATTCAGTCCAATCACACACATATTGCTTTCAACAATTAATATGAACACTTTTTAGAATGTGTTAAAAGCTGGAGAGGAGAAAAATAAAGCAGTACGAAGGTGGGATATTTATATTTTTATCTCTAGTCAACAATCAATTCAATGATCCGTTTCCAACACACATCTTTCTGAGGACCGTCTACACTCACCCCAGTGGTTCTATTTTCTTTCCTTACCACATCTGTTCCAATGCCGCTTACTCTGATTTCACCCTTTGTCATATTTTCTGATTCAAAGTTGACCAGATGAGTCAAGAAACCCACAGTATTAAATGCACCAAGAGTTCCTTTACAGTGCAGTAAATATTCCATGTGTTTTGGTTAATGAAAAGGGCCCAAAGTGGCTAGCATGATCTTTTTGACTGCTTTGGTCTTTAATATTTTAAAAGATTTCTCATTCATCACTTACATAAAAACAAATTATCCAAACAATGACTCACTATTGTACAATTTCCTTAACTAACAACTATAATTCATTCTTTTTTTAAATCATAAGAAATCAACAATGCATTGTGTTAAACATGGTTTATTTATTCCATAACCAAGTAAAGCATGTTTTAGAAGAATTCATCAAAGCATTCAATGTATGGAAGAAATTTCATAAATTAGAGTGGTAAGTTTAATAAAATGTAAATCCAGGGCTCCTGGGTGGCTCAGTCGGTTAAGTGTCTAACTTGAGCTCAAGTTAGGATCATGCAGTTCGTGGGTTCAAGTGCCACCTCGGGCTCTGTGCTCTCTTTCTGCCCCTCTCCTGCTTGTGCTCTGTCTCTTTCGCTCTCAAAAATAAATAATCATTGAAAAAAAAAGAAAATGTAAATCCAATTCACCACCGCTATTGAAAATTCATTACACTGATCCATCACAGGCCAAATAAACTGTTAAAAGAATCGAAATTAAAGCAATCAAAATCTTATCCAATCATGTAAACATCACTAACCAATGGAAGCTAGAAAAGAAGAGCTAAATGCATCTATTGATTCTCTCATAATAGAACATCTAGAGTTCAATAAACATTAACCAACTAATTCATTCCAATTAATTTCTTAAATTGCAGAATTACTGACCAAAGCACAAATTCTAGACTGTAAGAAATTAAAAAACCAAAAACCAAAAACACCCATGTAATTTTGCAGTGTTGCAAGTCATTTTCACAAGTTACCAGACTTTCGGGACGTTTTTGAGCCTGAAAAGCCTTGCTTTTCTGTTCTCTACTGATGCCTCCTACCCCCACCCCTCAGCTATTGCCTTATCTTTTTCTCAACCCTGTATCTCTTAAGGTTAAGAGAATCTGCCCGGAGCATCATACAAATTTTCAAAGTACGCTTGGCCTAAAATGTTCAGCCATATCAATCAAAGTTGATACGTTTCCTGGAATTTTCTACACAATTACCTCAACTTTTCACTTTACTTTGCTTCTGTCATCATATCCTTAATATATGCAAAATTGTACTTATGTTTTTTTACACAGTGCAGAAATTTTTGAATACCATAGATGGTGTAGTGGGTTGAATGTTATCTCCCAAGAAGATATGTCCAGATCCTAATCCTGGTATCTATGAATGTGACCTTATTTGGAAATACACTCTTTGCAGATTTAATGAAATTAGGGATTTTTTTTAAGAGAGAGAGTGGGAGTGGGGGAGAGAAACAAAGGGGGAGAGAGAGAGAGAGAGAGAGAGAGAGAGAGAATCCCAACCAGCTCCCATGCCCAGCACAGAGTCAGATGTAGGGCTCAATTCCATGACCCTGGGATCATGACCTGAGCCGAAATCAATAGTCAAGCACTCAACTGAGTGAGCCACCCAGGTGCCCCTGAAATTAAGGATTTTGACATGAGATCATTGTGGATTAGAGCGGGCCCTAAATTCAATGACTGGTGTCCTTTTAGGAAATAAGAAGAGTTAGATTTGAGACACTGACACACAGGGAAGGTAAGTTGAAGATGGAACAGAAGTGGCTATGATAAGTCTACGCACCAAAAGATATCAAGTGTTCTTTCTCAATAGTCACCAGAAGCTAAGAGAGACACAGAGAACGATTCTACTTAAGAGCCTCTGGAGAAACTAGGCCGGCTGATACTGTAATTTTGGAGTTCTGACCTCCAGAATTGTGAATAAATAACTTTTTGTTGTTTTAAGCCACTAAATCTGTGATAATTTGTTAGAGCAACCCTAGGAAACTAATACAAATAGTTAAACAATAAGACAATTATTGGTTGCAAAGGATCTGAAAACTAATTTTAAAAAGTCGCCCATTTTCTCTTTTCTACCTGAAATTTCATCAATTTGTACATCAATACTTTCAATAGTATTGAGTTTTCAAACTGGATGACTGGCATGATCCTCTAAACTTTAGAAGCTCTTGGGAAAATATCTTCTTATCTTCTTATTATAACATGCCTTATCTATCAGATTGTTTCCTTTTGCTCTGTCTCAAAAAAAAAAAATAGTCCCACTCAGTTCATTGCCAAGGGCAAATTTGGAAAAGATATTTCCCGCAGATCTCTGATGAATGTCGTTGGCAATTCATAGAAAAGGATGTTTCTTATGTTACCCAGTGCAAAAGAGGAGCTGATACCTAGACCATGACTCTGTTCTCTGGCTCTAAATTGCAGAAGAAAGACCTTGGATCCTTGGAAGAATAATAACCCTCAAAAATATACCTGAAGGGTTTTAGCTGAGTTCTCTCATGGTCTGTACTTATTTGGGATCACAAGTATAATATAGGTCTGGCAGTATATTCCCATGGAAAAAGAAGCATAAATCGTAAAATATTTCTCACACCTCCATCTTAGCATTCTTTCATTAATTCATTCAATAGACACTTATTTCACCTCTTTTTGACTCGGGCACTGACTGAGGTACAGTGGACACTAAATCGTGTAAGATGAGACTTTCCTTCAAATGGATGGAGGAATTGGAGAATAAGGAAGTAAGGTACAGTATGTTATTAAAAAGAACTACTACAGAGATATGAACAAAATATTATGAACTCAAAAAAGAAGAATGAAAAAATAACTCTGCTTGAAAGGACTTAGAAAAACACGCCATACCAGGTATCCAGGAGGGGCCAATGAGGAAGCTGTTGCCCTGTGAAAGATAAAGAAGGCAGAGAGGAAATAAAGACAAAGGCCAGGGAATATAAGATTATCCAAAATTCTCACACACCTTGCAGAACAGGAGTGTGTGTTGTCTGGCACAGAAGGGAGAATTAGCCTTATTCAAATTAATGACAACTCACATATTTGTCATGGTGAAGATTAAGTAAGCTATTTGAATTGGCAATACCAAAAGGGAGTAAAACCAACCAGAAACAGCTATGTCTGAGAAACCAGCAGATTTTCCTTCTGGTCCAGGGGGCAGCCCTGTAGAGTTTCTGAGTGCTTAGGAAAGCCAGGGGTCACATACCCAGAATATGACACATAGCTTTATACTACTGAAGAAGAAAATGTTCTGGAAGAGAAGAGGAGGCAGCTCCGGTCCAAGGAGAGACAAAAATCAAGCTCTTCACTAGAGAGAGCAATTTAAAATGAAAACACTCACATTTCTTTTTTGTTGTTGTTATTGCTTATTTATTTTTGAGAGAGAGAGCATGAGCGAGGAAAGGGCAGAGAAAGAGGGAGATGCAGAATCTGAAGCGGGCTCCAGGCTCTGAGCTGTCAGCACAGAGCAGGGCTAAACTCGCCAACTTCTAGATCACAACTTGAGCTAAAGTCAGACGCTTAACCGATTGAGCCATCCAGGTGCCCCAACATTCACATTTCTTAATGCTTAACATGAGGAATCTTTTCTGGTTTGATCACCTTCATTAACTATTGCTCAGCTCTGCACTCCCATGTGCCTGTGTCAAGAGTATATACAGGCATTTCTATACAGCAATGAAATTCGTGTTTAGACAAACCTGTCTGAACCTGCATTTGTAATGAAGGATTCTCTTTGAATAATCACCCTGGAAAATCATTTAATGTTATTGTGGCAATTCCTGCTACAAATGAAATTTGAGGTTTATTTTTGTTTTCTCTTCTCGGGCTTGAAGTGTGTCAGATTATTCTCTTGGGAATCACTGGAGGTGGCCCTAATCCAAAGGGTAGTGGGCAACTTAGAATAATTGGAGGCTGATGCCAAGAACAATAAGTCACTTTTGAGACAAGGAAGGTAACCCCCTTCACAATGGGGGAGGGGTGGCCCAAAAATGAAAGGTTGAGGAGAGTATCTTTTAAGAAAATGTTAATAGCTCCACTGTGCAGTAAAAGGGGGGTTATTGAAACTTGTTATTTGTTCATTTTAAGTGTTTATGAGAAGAAGGTACTTGTTCTTAATGATCCCTGTGGGTGTAAGAAAGAGAGCTTGCAGCTGGATTTCTGAGAGGCAGATACTTAAATCAGGTCTGACCAGTGCCCAGAGCATCTGGGATCCTAGGATCGCAGTGGTTAAAGAGCAGAGTTCCTGGAAATGGAATCAAAGATGTATTGATATAACTATATCAGAAAGGGCTGAATCTTCATCTACCAAAACAGGAAGTCAAAGGGAAGGTCTAATGCTGACCAATTAAAAAAACAAACTGTAAGAACACGTCATTGAGAAATATAAAAGTAAATACCAGAAGAAACAGCTAGAAGAGTTGACAATGGCTACCTTGGGACAGGAGGGCTGAGGACAGAGTGTTAGGCCAAGGGCCATGCTTTTATTTTTAAATATAAGCTTTTATTATAAGTAATAAACATGCACTCTTTTTTTATGTTTAAGTTTAAGGAACCCAACGGAAAAAAAAATACTGTACTATATTTTTAAAAATCCAGAACTGAAGTTTGATTTAACTAATGATAATTAGAGACTTTTTTTTTCTTTTTTTCTTTGTTTTAAAATCCAAGTTAGTTAACATATAGTGTAATAATGATTTCAGGAGTAGAATTGGGTGATTCATCACTTAATCATCACCAGTGCTCATCCCAACAAGTGCCCTCCCTAATGCCCATCACCCATTTGAAGTACATTTTAAGTAAATCAATGTGCTTTCATTCTTTTTTTAAAAAATATAGAAAAAAAATTGATAGCTCCTTGCTAAGTGGTAAGAAGTCCACAGACCTTCATGACTCAGACTCATAACCAAGCATAGGAGGCTAGCTGCTTAGGGATCCTGGTCAGGGTTGATGAAGTATCTGTCTCTGAGGATATCTGCCTGGCTTTTGATCCCTGTTTTCTCCTGCCTATTTACCTTGGCCTATACAGCTGTCGTTCCTGGCTTGGATTCCCTTCCATTGTCTCCGTGGCTTTAAACCAGTAGATCTCTGACATGACTGAACATTAGATCTCAAAGAGGACTTTTTTTTTTAATGTTGATACCAGGACCCCAACCCAGATAAGTTAAATTCAAATAACTAGGTACAGAGCCCAGGGATTGGTATCTTTTTAACGATTTCCAGATGATTCCAATGGGCCAACAGGTTTACAAACAACTGCTATAGGCATTTGTTTCTGCTGTGGCTCTGTTGTCTAGGACACAGTTTGGTAATCATACCATGATTCAAAGACAGAAAGCCCAGAAGAATACTTTCTCCAAGTCTCTACTGTGTATGTCCCTAATGATCCAGACCCACCACCAGCATTATCAACTCATTTTATGAAAAAAAAATGTAATCTAAGCTATATCTCATTGAAAAAAAAAACCAAGCATGTTAAAAAATACAAACCTTCCTATGAAACATTATTGAACTATGATATGCTTGCAGAACATAATGTCCTGTACTCTTCAAAATTCACTGGAAAAATACTGAAGTGGGCTTGAAACTAAATGAAAGAAAGCAGAAATAGGAATAAGAAAAAAATGTCAAACAGCACAAATTCTAAGAGCAATGAAGAAAAGTCAGAACAGCTCAAAGCACTGCTTCCCCTATCTTCTCCATACCTCAGCCACTGTGTCGATACCTGAGATTGTCAGAATCCGTCGTGAATGTATAATGCCAAACATTCAACATTTCCAGGTATTTTTTGAGATTATAGAAGAAGATGTTTTGCTTCTGGCTTCACCTCTCACCTTTGATCCTTCCATTGTGGAAATATTTGTTGCTCTATCAGGTGGTGCCTGTCTGCTTATTGTACCAATTTCTGTCAAAGAATTTCCATTCAAATTAGCTATTGTTCTCTTTTCCCATCACAAAGTGGCTATTTTGCAGGTGCAGAGAAAGTGTTTGGCAAAATCCAACGCGTGTGATTAAGAAAAAAATTCTCCAGGTAGGAATAGAAGCAAATATGATGAAGGGCATAAATATGACAGCTAACATCATATTTGGTGAAAGACTGCGTGCTTTCACCCTAAGATTGGAAACAAGGCAATTATGTTTGTTCCCATCACCTCTCTTCAACATTCTGGTTGTTCTAGCCTGTTCTACTATTTTTCAGAGAGGTGGCACCAATTAGCATTCACAACAACAGTGCAAGAAGATTCTCCTTTCCACACATCTTTGCCAACATTTGTTGCTGCCCAAGTTGTTAATTTTAGCCATTCTGACAGGTGTGAGGTGGTATCTTATTGTGGTTTTGGTTTGTATCCACCTGATGATGAGTGATGTTGAGCATCTTTTCATGTCTCTGTTAGCCCTCTGGATGACTTCTTTGCAAAAATATCTATTCATGTCTTCTGCCCATTTCTCCACTGGATTATTTGTTTTGTTTTGTTTTGGGTGTTGAGTTTGATAAGTTCTTTATAGATTTTGGATACTAACCCTTTATCAGATATCGTTTGCAAATATCTTCTCCCATTCTGTTGGTTACCTTTTAGTTTTGTTGATTGTTTCCTTCACTGTGCAAAAGCTTTTTATCTTGATAAGGTCCCAATAATTCATTTTTGCTTTTTTATTTCCCTTGCCTCCAGAGACATGTCAAGTAGGAAGTTGCTGCTGCTGAAGTCAAAGAGGTTGTTGCCTATTTTCTCCTCTAGGATTTTGATGACTTCTTGTCTTACATTAGGTCTTTAATCCATTTTGAGCTTATATTTGTGTATGGTGTAAGAAAGTGGTCCTGGTTCATTCTACTGCATGTCGCTGGATTCTTTAGTAGATGTTCTTTAACCTCCATGTACGTGTGGTCTTTCAACATATTTCTTGTGGTTGACTTCAAGTTCAACACGTTGTGGTCTGAAAATATGCATGGTATGATCTCAATCTTTTTGTACTTGTTGAGGTCTGGTTTATGACCTAGAATGTGATCTATTCTAGAGAATGTTCCATGTGCACTCAAAAAGAATGTGCACATGGAATTCTGCTGCTTTAGGATGAAATGTTCTGAATATATCTGTTAAGTCCATCTGGTCTATGATGTCCTTCAAAGCCATTGTTTCCTTGTTGATTTTCTGCTTAGATGATCTGTCCATTGCTGTAAGTGTTATGTTAAAGTCCCCTACTATGATTTTATTATTATTAGAGACTTTCTGTATGTTTGTTAATTGATTTATGTAGTTTGGTGCTTTCGAGTTGGATACATAAATATTTATAATTGTTAGATCTTCTTGGATAGACCCCTTAATTATAATACAGTGCCCTTTTCATCTCTTTTTACAGTCTTTGGTTTAAAATCTAGTTTGTCTGATGTGACTATGGCTACTCTGGCTTTCTTTTGATGTCTATTATCATGATAAATGGTTCTACATCTCCTCACTTTCAATCTCTCCAAAACTTTAGGTCTAAAGTGAGTTTCCTGTAGGCAGCATATAGATGGGTCTTATTTTTTTTTAATCCATTTTCATACCCTATATCTTTTGATTGGAGGATTTAGTCCATTTACAATCAGGGTGATTATTGAAAGGTATGAATTTAGTACCATTACGTTATCTGTAAAGTTGATGTTTCTGGTGATGTTCTCTGTTCCTTTCTAGTCTTTGTTGCTTTTGGTCTTTTTTCCCCCCCACTCAAAGTGTTCCCCTTAGTATTTCTTTTAGACATGATTTGGTTGTCACGAATTCCTTTAGCTTTTTGTTTGCCTGGGAAACTGTCTCTCCTTCTATTCTGAATGACATCCTTGCCAGATAAAATAATCTTGGCTACATATTTTTCCCACTCAGCACATTGAATATATCCTGTCACACACTTCTAGTCTGCCAAGTTTCTGTGGACAGATCTGCTGCAAACCTGATCTGTCCTACCTTGTAAGTTAAGGACTTTGTTTCTCTTGCTGCTTTCAGGATTCTTTCCTTGTCTGAGTATTTTGTGAATTTGTGAATTCTTTGCTTGTCTGAGTATTTTATGATTATGATATGCCTTGGAGATGATTGGGTTTGTTGAGTGGGAGTTTTCTGTGCTTGTTGGGTTTTGACGTCTGTTTCCTTCCCCAGATTAATGAAGTTTTCAGCTATAATTTTTTGAATAAGCTTTCTGCCCCCTTTCCTCTCTCTTCATCTTCTGGGACACCTATGATAGAAATGATTTTCCATTTTAATAAGTTACTGCAATCCCCAGACCTACCTTTATGATCTATTACCTTTGTTTGCTTCTTCGGCTTTATTATTTTCCATTATTTTATCTTTTTAAAATTTTTTAAAAATATTTATTTACTTTTGAGAGAGACAGAGCACAAGTGGGGGGTTGTGGGAGGGGCAGAGGGAGAGGGAGACACAGAATCCAAAGCAGCTCCAGGCTCTGAGCTGTCATCACAGAGCCCAATGCAGGGCTCGAACTCACAGACCATGAGATCATGACCTGAGCTGAAGTCAGATACTTAACTGACTGAGCCACCCAGGGATGCCTCCATTATTTTGTCTTTTATATCACTGAATTAGCCTTCCTTGCTTTTATGGCCTCCATTCAGGTTTGCATCTCGGTTATAGCATTTTTAATTTGGGCCTGACTAGATTTTAGCTCTCTTATCTCTGCAGTAAGGGATTCCCTAGTGTCTTCTATGCTTTTCTCAAGTCTATCTAGAATCCTTATAATTGTTTTAAATTCTAGTTCAGACACCTTACTTATGTCTTTATTGATTAAACCCCTGACTATCATTTCTTCCTGTTCTTTCTTTTGGGTTGAATTTCTTTATCTTGCCATTTTAGAGGAAAAAAAATAATAATAAAATAAAAATTTTAGGTCCCGGTTTTATTGTGTATGCTTGTTAAGAAAAGCTCAATTAAAAAAAAGAAAAACTAAAAACATAATAAAAATAAAATAAAATTTTCTTTTTCTGTAGCCAAGAAAAAACAAAAACAACAACAGAAAGAAACAAAATACACAAAACAAACAAAAAATCCAAAGGAAGCTAATTCCTGTTTTCCCTAGAGCTGAAGCTTTGTAGCACTCTATGATCAGTAGACTTACTGGAAAGGGTTTCTTCTGATCCTCTGGGGGAGGAACCTGCTATTCTGATTCTCAGATGGACGTGCCTTAATGGAGATGTGCCTGGAGGGTGCAAGGGTGCGGCACTTGGTGTAATGGCTCCATTCTCCCCTTGGTGGCACTGGTTAGCCCACCGAGGTGATTTTTGCTGGTGGGTTAAGGATAAAAGTGGTTTTGCCCCAGTCTCTAATCTCCAGAGTGAAAAGTTTTCCCCCTCACAGATGCACAAAATGATCACCCTTCCTGTGATCTGACTTCTATCAGATCCCCATTTTTACCCTATACTTGACCAAACTGTTCACCTGCCTACACAGCACTACCTTCCTGGGTATTTTATCTCAGGTATGGCTGTGTTTCTAACCCCCACACTTCAGATATCCCTGCGGCTTGGACCCACACTGAGGGTCTTGCTGAACTGTGGCTAGTGCCAGCTTGTCCCAGAAAACAGTTGAGTGAACACACAGAGACTCGGGATTTATGGTAAATTGCAACCTGGTGTGAGGGTTTACTGCCCTCAGCAGCATCTTTGTTCCTATACCAGTGAATGAGGCAGCTCTAATGGTGCCTGCTGGGTCCTTTATCCAGGAGAGGCCCTATGGCCTCTACCGAATACACTTCTCCCATGCGACCCAGTAATCTTCACACTGAGCTGCCCTTTTCTGGGACTCTGCCCTGCTTCCTCACCAGAGCACTGCCAGAAGCTGATCTCTAAAATTTCAGACTCTTGTGCTCTGTTTATTTTAAGAAACTGACAGTATTGAAACCCTTTCCTTTTTCCCCATCGGTGGTTTTGGGGGAACGTTTTCTTGGGCAATCCCTTGCACGTGAAAATCCTTTTCACTTTCCCCCCACTCTTTCTCTCTTTCTCTCTCGCTCACCTCTCTGCAGTCAGGCTCCCTCCTCACTGCAGTAACTACAGCTTTTTCTCCCACAAATCAATTCTCCACAGTTCCTACCTTCTGTGGGTCATTTTTTCTATTTGTAGATGTGCATCTTTGTTCTCTAAGACTTCCAATCAATTTTG
Organism: Crocuta crocuta; assembly: GCF_008692635.1. Taxonomy (NCBI): domain Eukaryota; kingdom Metazoa; phylum Chordata; class Mammalia; order Carnivora; family Hyaenidae; genus Crocuta; species Crocuta crocuta. The sequence continues at coordinate 730,064 of NW_027529554.1, forward strand.
GGGTGTTCAGAATGATTTGATATTTATCTAGCTGTTTAGAGGAGGAGACAAGCTTAGGGTCACCCTACTCCTCCGCCATCTTAACCCTCTCTCTATTTATTGTCTGAATGATGGTGATAATTTCTGATATGTCTATATACCTGTATCTCAACTTATATCATATGCTTTAAATTTGTACAGTTTATTGTATGCCAATTATGCCTCAATGAAGCTGTTTTTAAGAATCTTTTTAAAAAGAGGAGCGGACATTATATTAGTGTAGACAATCCAAGGATATCTATTTTGGCAGATGTAATAAGTGCCATAAAGAAAAAAGCCAGGGAGTGCTGAGCTAGAGGCTGGTTGGTCTTGTATATAGTAGTAAGGAAAGGACTCACTGATGAGAAGTAAAAAATTATGCCATGTAGATATTTCAGGGAAGAATGTTCCAAGCAAAAGAGCAGCAAGTGAAAAAAGCCTTGAGGGGAGTTGTGTTAGGCACTTGGAGAAACAGCAAGGAGGCTAGTGTGGTTGGAGGAGAGGGAGCCATAATCATATTTATAGAAAATATGGTCGTAGAGAAGTGGAAGTCTTGTGGAGGAGGAGAGCAGATCATGCGGAGCCTGGTAGACCATTGAAAGAACATGACATTCTACTCTGGGAAAAGTAAGTAGGGTAATTTTAAAAGATTTTGCCAGAGGGGCGCCTGGGTGGCTCAGCTGGTTAAGCGTCCGACTTCAGCTCAGGACATGATCCCACGGTTTGTGGGTTTGAGCCCCGTGTCGGGCTCTGTGCTGACAGCTAGTTCACAGCCTGGAGCCTATTTCAGATTCTGTATCTCCCTCTCTCTCTGACCCTCCCCTACTCACACTGTCTCTCTCTCTCAAGAAAAATAAATAAAACATTAAAAACATTTTTAAAAAAACATTTTGCCCGAAAAGTGACATGATTTTATTTTATATATTTAATAGATCCTTGTATGAATGGCATTTTTAGCTCATGTTTACGGTGACTTAACTAGATGTTAATAGATGTACCAACTAAACCCATACCCTTGGAGACACTTCTGATTTGGGGAGCATGAAGAGCTCAATAATTTCTCTTTCTAAAGAATTATATAAAACTGGGGGAGGGGCGCCTGGGTGGCTCAGTAGGGTAAGTGTCCAAATTCGGCTCAGGTCGTGATCTCCCAGTTATTGAGCTCAAGCCTCACATCAGGCTCTGTGCTGACAGCTGGGAGACTGGAGCCTGCTTCAGATTCTCTCACTTTCTGTGTCCCTCACCTGCTTGTGCTCTTGCTCTTCCTCTCTCTCACTCTCTCTCTCTCCAAAAATAAACATTAAAAAATTTTTAATAAAGAAATTAATAATAATAATAAAGCTGGGGGAAAATGCTTAAAACAACTTATTGGACACTATAGCATTGGACATTGCTGAAGGCAGACAAGAAACTAAAAAGCATTTACATTTAACAAACTGCTAGGATGTTAGGAGCCTGTGGCAGGAAACCCTTGTCTGGAGCAACTACTCACCTTCCCAAGCTCGCTGGTTAAACACCAGCAGCTGGGCTGCCGCAGGGAAGACTCCATTTGGGGCACAGAGTAGACATTTTTTCTTTGCCATCTGAAAGTTATGAATTTAGTTGAGAGTGAACAGGGAAATCTCAGTTTTTTAGCTCAGCGTTTCCCTTTTTGCCAGTAATTTAATGGAAAGATTTTTCAAAAAAGAGATCTTGTATTTGTGACAAGTGTAATGGTGGAATGTAATTGTTTATCTTATTTTATTTCAATTCTTTTAAAATTTAAAATGCATCTTTGGCTACCATGTTGAACAGCACAGATTTATATAATTGAAACCAAGCATGGATGATCAGAAAGCGGAAGGCAGCTTCCCTGAATATAAATCAGGATCCACTGCCCACTTTCAGAACTTGAGCCAATAACCATACTGGAAACACTGACTGGAGCTAAAACCCTATGAGCAAGGACCCTCCAACACCACAGCAAAGAAATATATTAATGATTCCTGTAGGCCATTCTCAACCTATGACCATTTATTCAGGTATCTACCCTGGGGACATTGAAGACTGTAAGATAGAGTTTGAGTTAAAATCAAGTTCAAGAATGTTTGAGATGATACACAAAAGATGTCACATATAGGAAATATAACGATGACCCCTGCCTTGAAAATAAAGTAAATTTACTTACAATAAAGAAAACAATAAATTCAGTACAGTGTTACACACACACACACACACACACACACACACACACAAATGGTTCAAGCCTGCTGGAGATATATAGATCGTAGAAATGACAAAGAAGTACAGAGTATGCGTTACATACTTTTTAATGTACAGCAGTCTTTCTTAACTTTTTGTTCATTATCACCCTTAAGGAGCCTTTTTAGACTTTTTTTTTACTAATTCCCTTCTCTCTCATGAAATTAAATACTTAGTAATAAAATTTTGTTTGGTAGAGTCCGGCTTTGGAGGGTCACAATATTTTTTCACCCTCACCTACCCAAGGGCCAATATTCACTCCCATGGGGGCAATATCATTAAGAATGCAAATGCAGACTTCCCACATCTTACTTTCAATAGAAAGGATTGAGAAACTCTATGAGAAAGGATCATTTAAACTACTTTTAAGGGGAGCCTGGATGGCTCAGTTGGTTAAGCATCCAACTCTTGATTTCAGCTCAGGTCATGATCTCATAGTTCATGAGTTTGAACCCTGCATCAGGCTCTCCGCTGACAGTACAGAGCCTTCCTGGGATTCTCTCTCTCTCTCTCTCTCTCTCTCTCTCCCCTCCCGCTTCTCAAAAATAAATAAATTTTAAAAAACTTTTTATAAAAATAAACTGCTTTTGATATATAGATGCAATTTTTTCAAACAGAAAAAGAGATAAAAGAGGTATGGTTAAGAATATTTCTGGCATCACATTTCTGGGAGAGAAAAACCCTGCGTAAGTTAAAGTTTTCACCAATACCTCTGAAATCACACCATCTCCTCATTGCTGCTGTTGCAGCAGTTGCCTTGAAAATTCGATCAAAGAAAAAGATCAAACACTACTCTGGAGATACCAGGAATAAACAGTTACAAACAGAAAATGTAAAATATATGAGATTTATATTATTTTTCTTTATTTTTTAATATTTTTAATGTTTTATATATTTTTGAGAAAGAGAGACAGCGTGAGCAGGGGAGGGACAGAGAGAGAGGGAGACACAGAATCAGAAACAGGCTCCAGGCTCAGAGCTGTCAGCACAGAGCCCGGCATGAGTCTCAAACCCACGAACTGGGAGATCATGACCTGAGCTGAAGTTGGATGCTTAACCGACTGAGCCACTCAGGCACCCTTATTATTTTCCTTTAAAACTGTTTTTGCTTTTGATGCATTTCTTGTCATCAGTAATGTTGAATATTTCTAAATTCCTATGGAATTTGAAAATCCACTGCTAACATACACATTGTCAGAAGTTTGTAAGAATAAACTTGTTAAATGCAAAAATACCATTTTCTGTAGGAAAACTACCACTCAAAAATTAGATATAGTAAGTTCAATTAACAGCATTGGGGCTCCTGGGTGGCTTAGTCGGTTAAGCGTACAACTTTCGCTTGGGTCATGATCTCGCGTTCGTGGGTTCNCAATTCTTTACTTGCACATTTTTAAATCTTGTTTTGTTAATGTTTATTTATTCTTGACAGAAAGAGTACGAGACGGGAAGAGGCAGAGAGAGGGAGACACAGAATCCGAAGCATGTTCCAGGCTCTGAGCTGTCAGCACAGAGCCCAACACAGGGCTCGAACTCACAAACCATGAGATCATGACCTGAGCCAAAGTTGGACGCTTAACCGAGACACCCAGGCGTCCCTTTGCTTGCATATTTTTTAAAACTATCATTTTTCCTTTCCAACCACCACCTCAAACACACACGCTTCCCCATTGTCACAATATATTTGAACATGATGCAGTTCTTTGCAGTACTCTCCATAGAAGATATACTTTATAATCAACACATGTACTAAATAAATGCTGGCGTATAAGAGTTAGTTCTGATTCATATTTTGCATCTTTACACCAACTTGACAGCAATCTCTTGACCACAGTATATATTATGAAGATCTAATTTTTTTTAAATGAAAGATAACTTTTATCGGTTTCTTGATGTACCAAATAAGGGTTACTCTCTTATCCCTGCCATACTCAAGTCTACTTTTAGTCCCCATTCACTTCTTCAGCCTTCTCTGCCTACTTCCCAAGAAGATCTAATATTAAAATGAAGACAGAAATAAACTCACAGGAGAGAAAAAATCATAATTCTCCCTCTCGATAATTGGCTGAAAATATATTAAAGTCAAATAGGTATGAATATCCCGTCCTTTGTCCTCATTTCCAGGTGGTTAGATCAGAGATTGAGTCTCTGTTAAAGTAACATGGTCTCAATCTTAAAGTTAGTGTAGTGACTTGGGAATGAGTGTCATAAATGGAAAAATATGAATATCTGTTTCTCAAATCTGACATAAAAATGTAACCAATTTAGGATTTTTGTTTTTGGCATGAGACACTAATGACTCCATTACATTAAACACTCAGAAAAGACCCTTTCCTTTTAGAATGAGGTAGCTATCACAAGGAAACAAAGAAGGTTTGGCTTGGAACCGCTTTTCAGAAAATTCTTTTAGAATCACAATCATGATGCACATAAAAGTTTCTAACATTTTGCCAGCCAATGTTCTCTGACTTAACAACTAAAAATCCTGTAAGCTCTAATAGTAAGCTACTAGAAATCACTGTTATATGAATGAATAAATAAAAATGTTTTAGCCGTATTTTTGAGCTTGTTTCAAAACTGATGATAACTTGTTCTGCTTCTAGCCCTTGAACTCCTTTTTACCACTGTTACCACTCATCATCATCATCCAAACCCACTGATCCTGAGCCTTTTCAAGATCTTCAGCCCATTTGGCCCCTCTTGGATTCACTTACTTTCTTTTCCAGCCTGGACAGCATGATCAATGATCTCAGCTAAGTTGTCACCAAAACATTCAGTTCCTTAATTCACTCTCCCTTGCATTTAACTTGCCTTACCAGTCCCTAACTCTGATTTCAACCTTTCAAATTTATATCAACTTTTTTTGCTTAAGATTTTGAACCAATAACATTTTTAGCTGACAGTTTTTATTTGTTAGCTTAAAAGAGAAGAAAATATTAATAGAGTCATTTTAATAAACATGTACTGTATACAAACAGGATGAAAAGCACTATACTAGACACTCTAAGGAATAAAAATCAAAGACACAGTCTCTTCAGACCTCTTATTACCTAGCAAAGGCATAATAATATAAACTGCCAGAGAAGGTAGACTTTAATGGTCATATCGGGAACAGCTAGTGGGAGATTCATTCCAAGTGAGGTTTTTGCTGCAGAGATCGTTACATCTCAGTCTGATTTATGACCACATAAACCCATAGACAGATGGTACCTCACAGGTTGGAAGAGCACATTTCTCTCCATCTTTGCATGAACAGAGCACTTCTCCAAATGGCTCCCTTTATTTTCACACTCTGAACATCAGTCAGGCACCATCCACAAGCCCGATGTTTTATTTTCCAGCAGACTGCAGGGCAAACCATACCTTGAAAGTGCTCCTAAAGATTGAGTCAGGATTAGCTGCCATTTCTGGAAAATGACAAGAGACCTGTTTCTTAAAAGTGACTCCACTCTGGAAATGGAAGGCTCAGGTTTCGGTACAAATTGTCATGGGGAAAAGTGGAAGCAGGGAATTTATAAAATCCCCATGCTTGAAAAGAATCAGAAGAAAGTAAAAAAGAATGAAAGACCCCACTGAAAAGCTTTGGAGAGCCAGCTTCTAAATGAGCTAACTTATAAGAGGACTGGCTTCTAATAGGTCAACACTGATTCCTCCTGCACTGCTGTTGGCATCAAGGGTTTTTTCCTCCTCTGACACTCTTAAATTCTAAATCCATTTATTCTAAATCCATAAATGCCTCTACCTGAAAAGGGGGTTATTTTATAGACATTAACTGAATTATTTTATGTCCCCCTCTGAAAATCTCTCAGGAATGTCAATCAATAAACATTGACAATCAACCATCCATGGGTCAAATCACTAAAAATCCCTTGATTTCCCCCTCTGCCAAATCAAAGCTGCTTTGCTGAACAGGTGGACCTCTGATCTTGTCTTCTTATCAGCAGACACTAACAAAGAGGAGTTAAATGGTGCTCAGGGGAGTCCTAAGCAAAGATCAAAGCACCTGGCTCATCTGTACGCTGCTCTTTGAAGTTCCTCCCTGGGCCCCATCTTACGGACACACTGGCATAGACCAGTCTTTATAGTTTGTGTTCCTTTAACCATCTCAGACACCTCTGACCAAAAAATCCCCAACCATGGGCCTTTTTTTTTTTTAATTTAAAATGTTAGCTTTTGTTGTAAGGTAACACATGTTTATTTTAGAAAAAGTAAAGAAACAAAATACAAATAGGCAAAAATCAAATACATGTTAAGTATCATTCCAGCTGCCCAGAAGCAATTATTGCTAACTCTTTGGTATCTATAGTTTCAGATTTTTCTGTGCCAAAATAAAAAAAAAGTGACAACAACAAAAATCAACACTGTATTGTTTCCAATCACAATATTCTAACAACTTCTAACAAATATACTTGTAAAACAATCTTTTCAAACTGCACAGTATTCCACTGCATGGATACACATTAATACATTTAACAGATTGCCACTGGCTTTATAAATACAGATAGATATGTCTTTGTTCCCTTATTACAAACAGCAGTTAAAGAATATATCTGGTTAGGTATTGGCACATCTCTATTTCCTTAAGAAAATTTATATTCTAAAATACTAGATTTTTCTATACTTTTTTTGATTTGTTTAAAAAAGAAAGAGTAAGACAAAAAAAATCATAGAATCTTTAAGAAAGCTACTTGGCATATTTAAATATGGCTCTGCTTCATGATTAATAATTTATTTGAACTTTTAGAGGCATATATTTTCCAAAGGTCATTGAAACTGATTACCAGTAAGTTCTTATATATTCATATAGAAAAGCATTAAAGGTAAAAGAGAGATGGGGGAAAAACATGCAAAGAAAGAGAGTAACTGTGTAAGGAAGAAGCCATCAGTTAATTTTCAGTTAATTTCAATATTCTGACAAGCAAGGTTAAAAAGTTAAACATTGCAGGTGAGGAAATTCTCACTGCGTGATAAAAGGAAGCACACCAACTGAAAAGAAGCAAACGTCTTGTCTCGTACTAGAGATAAGGAAATGTATTCCATGTGTCTTTATATGAGACAGTGATCAATAAAGTGTCTTTCTTCTTTAAAAAGCCAAAGGCACAATACTAAATTTTATTTCGGCAGAAACAGTTTTATAGGAAAAGCTAATATAGTCCAAGTAGATGTCTTTTGATCTAAGTTGCTTCAAGAATTGAACCTAGAGGACCTTACCCTAATGGTCCCATGTATGGCTTCTTTCCAACATCTCTTCCTTTAATTGTAAATTAGCAGGACTTCAAAGTTTGGGAGCTCCAGTACTGCCTGACAGCAGGACCAAGTTTTACTTTACTACCTAACCACTAAGCTGAGCCCCAGAGAGCACGATGTCGATGATTGGGCCTGGAAATCTTTTAGGGTATAGTTGTTTTGTCAATGAGCTGCTTTCACCATAGAAGTTTGAATAGAATAAAACTTGTCAACTCAAAAGCCCTAGCTGTCCTGGGGCACCTGAGTGGCTCAGTCGGTTAAGCGTCTAATTTTGGCTCAGGTCATGATCTCACAGTTCATGGGTTCGAGCCCCACGTGGGGCTCTGTGCTGACAGCCAGCTCAGAGCCTGGAGCCTGTTTCAGATTCTGTGTGTGTGTCTCTCTCTCTGCCCCTGTCCCGCTCATGCTCAGTCTCTCTCTGTCTCAAAAATAAATAAACTATATAAAAAAATTTTTAATAAAAAATAAAAAGCCCTAGCTGTCCCTAAGAGTGCAATAGGGCCCCGTGTGAACAGTGGCAAATTGGAGACGCTTACCTAACAGCATTCACATACAAAAATACAAAAATAGTGTGGCAGCCAGTCTCCTGGCAGAATTTGGCCTGCTGGCAGCCACATGGGACCCTTGCTGGCAATAACTGATTTGGAGCAGCAATACTCTCAAAAAGCCAACCTGAATGAGTTCCCCCTAAAATGTACAGCCAAGTTACTGAATAAAAATATTTAAAATATTCACTATTTGAATGTTGGGCTTCATTAGTCAAGAAAACTTATTTTAGTTCCCTTAATAGCAGCAGGCAAACAGGATGATGGGTTCCTCCTAATCCGTGATAGTACCACCGCATCATTGGTACCAAGAAGCTGTTTGCTTTTCTCTTTGTTATCACAAAACGGTGCAAATTAATCTAAATAATAACAGCCAGATCGTTGTTTTGTACTGGTAAGAAGAGAGAATAGAACATAGCTTTCATTTATCTCCATTGGAAACAGAGCAGAATACCATCTTCTCCATCCTGATTCTTACAGAAGCATGATGAAGACTTCCTAGGCTAGAAAGGTCCTTGCCCCAGGTTGCCTGGCTGGCTTAGTTTGGTGGAGCATGTGACTCTTGATTTCAGGGTCATGAGTTCAAGCCCCAAGCTGGGTGTAGAGATTAGTTAAAAATAAAATTAATCAAACAAAAGGTCCCTCTCCATGTGGCTTCCTTTACTCCTTAATTTAGCCACTCTTTGATATAAATGGTCAAACTGAAAGATAGCGATATTGAAAAACATCATAAATTTAAGGAAGAAATTTTGACTTTTAACTTTAATGTTAAAGCAAATATTTCTGGAAAAATGACCCATGAGGAAATAATCTTTGAATAAAGATGGCTTAGTTTTTTGCAGAGTTGAATCCAAGCATACCATTCCATTCTTTCCACACTCAAGCTAACAAATGAGTCATTAAACATGTGACTTATTTTTTTTAATTGTCACGATTTTCTTTAAACTGGATTAAAACAAGTCCTAGCTGGGTTAGTATACATTAATGCTTCTATACTACTCTTTTGGAAAATAATAAATAAATAAACTCACAGGAAAGAAAAAACACCTATTAACATAGAACTTTCCTTACCTTTACATTTGCCTCTACCATAATTTTCTCGACCCACTGCACTAATACTTTAGCTACTACCCATATGATGTATTAATACTTAAATTTCAATCAAAATTAAAATTAAAATTTTTTAGTTAAAAGTTCAGTTCTTCTATCTCATAAGCTACATATTAAATCCTCAATGGCCACATGTATTTCCTGGATACTGTATTGGATTGCACAAACAGAGAACATTTTTAGCACAGAAAGTTCTGTCGGACAGCCTTGGTCTAGATAACATAAAAAGCAATTGAAGGCTTGCTCATAAAGAAAATTACATGAAGTTGCTGAGAAAAACAATTCACTCATAAATTTACCTGCTGATGGAGGAGTCTCAAGGTTTGGAGTTTAATTATGCAATGACTTTGTTCTTCCAACTATGCACCCCAGCAATACTAGATCAAATTTGCTTTTCCAGCCAGGTGATTGCTACCTTAATGGTGTCTTACATTGGTTCCATAACCATGTTCAGTTACTAAAACAATCTTTTTTTCTAGTAATTAGGGTTTGATGTCACTTATTTTTTTTTTACTTGAATCTCACACTTGACTCTAAGCTCCTGTCCTCCCTTACCCCCTTCCCCACTCCAAGTAGGCTTTAGTGTTTGAAGTGGTGGGGAAGGTGTGTGGTTTATCTCTGAGACACCTCTTTTTATTCCTTCTTATGGACATTTGCTATTCTGGTTTTGGGGATAAAACGGAAATGGGAATAGGGAGTAACAAAATCCTCCTATGTGTCTCCACAGTGTTGGTTGAGAGGATCCCTGCTTTACTTCTAGTTTAGGTTGATCCACCTGGTACCGGTGGCCTCCCCTGATGTGGCAGTCTTTACCTAAGTGGTGTGCATGTGTCGTTTCATGCTGGACCTCTCTTGTCTGAAATCCTCCCAGGCCCCAAGGGCCCCTCCAAGGGGCAACTTATCTCATTCAACCTCATCACAACATGTCTTCAAACATCAGGAAACACAGCCAAGTACTTCCTTCTTCTCTCCCATAATGAGAGAGAACTGAAAAGTGTTAGGAAGGAAAAGAGCTTTCTCTTACCCACTATGTCAAGTGCCTGAGGACCTGCAAATTAAACTAACAAAAGATAGATTTAACAGGAGAAATGACACACAATTTTTATTAATATTTATGTGTATAGGTGTTTACAGGAAAGAAATGAAACTCAAAGGGTTAGAATCATGAGGTTATATATCCTTTTAACAAAGGAAAGAGGGTTTTGACTTCAAGGGATGATAAATTATGGAGAAATGACTAGGAAATATATGGGGTAACTAATGGATGATAAGTGGTATTTTAGCAAGACCTGTTTTTGCAAACTCATCTTGCTATCCACTCCTCATCTACAGAAGAAGACATTCTCTTCTCACCCTGGAGGGGGTTTAGGGGGCATGGGAAGAAACTTTCCTAAAAGGGAAACGTACATTCTTCTTTTAAGCAGATAAGTGGAAAACAGAGAATTCTCCCTGCATCTGTTGATTCTCAGTTGCCTTTAGCTCAAAATAATTCTTACACCAAAGTGGCATATTTTGAAGTGGCATATTCTAATACCTTTCAAAACCATGCCACATGTGTAGCAACAGAATAGATCTCCAGAGTCTGCAGCTAAATAAATATCCAGAGGAATGGGGTGTCAGTCTCCCCATTTTCAAGACATTCCCAATCTTCATGAAAATTTTATTGCAGCTGACTCACTTGGCTCCATGGATGGAAAAGCAACACTGTCTCTTCCTCCAACGGAATAGAGGGAGGAATCTCCAGTCATAAATTATGAATGTTCTCCCTCCCTCAAATTCTGGGGCAGTAGGAGGAAATGGGATGGGGGGGGTGTAAAAGAGATGGTAACTAATGGTGATGGAAGGGACCAATGCCACTTAGTAAGCCCTGGCAGCCATTAATCCTTAGGAATATTTAGTGCCTTGTTGTGTCTTCAGCTTTGATTTTCAGCCACAATTCTGAGACTACAGGAAAAGTACATATGCAATAGATATTAAAACCAGCCTTAAATTTATGCCTTAAAATTTCCATCTGACCATAGTAAAGATTTTTTGTCACTTGAAGATATGTTCCAGAACAGCTTCCAAGTCAGAATAACTAAAACAATTTGCCTTTGGATCCTTGATATTTTATAGTTTCAAATTTTCTGTTTTCAGCCAACTGTAGGGGTGAAAACTTCTAATTCATCTGGAGAGAGAAATAGTATAACCAACCAGTTTCTCATAATGAGTTACTGCATGGGCTTCTTTGACCAGGAAGTTGGAGATGGAACCAGCCAATGGCTAAGAACGAGGATAGTCAATTCACACGAGAGGAGGACAATCCAAGGTCAAGTTCCACCTGAATGTCAGAGGATTATCCCTGAATAAGTATGCATATCAGAATGAATCAACCCTAACTTAGTGGTTAAAAGCTTGGGCTTCAGAGTCTAATGCCTGAGCTGTTAGTCCATCTCAAACCCATGTTAATATGTGAAAATTCTGTGACAGTTATAAGTTCCTAAAAAGGTGTCATTCTTACAAAGGTGTCTTGGGTGCCTGGGTGGCTCAGTCAGTTAAGCATCCTACTCTTGATTTCAGCTCAGTTTATGATTTTGTGGTTCGTGAGTTCGAGTTCTGCATGGGGCTCTGCACTGACAGAATGAAGCCTGCTTTGGATTCTCTCTCACCCTCTCTCTCTGCCTCTCTTCTCTCTCCTCTCTCTCTCTCAAAATAAATAAATAAATGCTTTTTAAAAAATAAATAAAATAGTGTCTCCTGGGTAATTGTGAAGCTAATTCACAGTCCTGCAAATGCAAGTCTTGTGTTGGAATTAAACTGTTACTATTAAATTTCACACTACAGGGGCGCCTGGGTGGCTTAGTCGGCTAAGCGTCCGACTTTCGCGTAGGTCATGNAGAGGAGGGAGAGAAGACCCCTGCAGAAATGTTTGGCAAACTAACTTGAGATCAATAATTAAACCATCTAGTGCACACACTGCCCATCTTCTGGGTGACGCTATCCTCCACTGCTAGATTGTGCTTCCCAATATGATTTCTTTTGGATACCATATCATTTTTGGGGTGATATTGCTTTTTTTAAAGTCATATTACCATGTGGCACTTATCCAGAATATATTGTCCATAGGAACCACTGAGACTGATAGCTTTTTGAAATGTATATGCTTTTTGTAATGTGCTGTAAATGAGAAAGTCACAAAGATTCAGATCACAAAATTTTACATAAAATACAAAGAAAAGCCTCCTACATCTAAACGTTTTTACTTCCAACTTACTCTCTGTAACAGCACTAAAATAAAAGGAAATCTCTTCGTGGAAAGAAAAATTAACATGGGGCGCGTGGGTGGCTCAGTCAGTTAAGCGTCTGACTTCGGCTAAGGTCATGATCTCACAGTTTGTAGGTTCAAACCCTGCTCGCGCTCTGTGCTGACAGCTAGCTCAGAGCCTGAAGCCTGTTTCAGATTCTGTGTCTCCCTTTCTCTCTGACCCTCCCCTGCTCACACTGTCTCTCTCTCTCTCTCTCTTTCTCTTTCTCTCTCAGAAATAAATACAATATTAAAAAAAAATTTTAATCTTTAAAAAAAAGAAAAATTAAGAAAATAAAATTATGGTGATGCTGTTTAGAGATGGCATCTGTGGAGACAATTAGGTCTAGATGAGGTCATGACAACTGGGCCTGCATGATGGATTAGTGTCCTTAGAAGAAAAGACACAGAGAGTCTGCTCTCTCCCCTCCCCAATCATATGACGACACAGAAAGAAGGCAGCAATCTACAAGTCAAGAATCTTCAACTAGAAAACGACCATGCTGGCAACTTGATCTTGAACTTCTAGCCTCCAGAACTGTGAGAAATAAGTTACTGCTATTTAAGCCACTTAGTATATGGCAGTTTGTTATAGCAGTCGAAGCTGACTAAAACAGCATTCTACATACTTTAGTTATCACTAAAAGTTTTTGAGTATGTTGAAATTAATGTGTGTATTACAGAAATAAAATCTTATTTTGAATGTAACCCATGAACATTTTAAAAATAAGTCATAAGAGGAGCGCCTACGTGGGTCAGTGGGTTAAACGCCCAACTTTGGCTCAGGTCATGATCTTGTGGTCCATGAATTCAAGCCCTGAGTCAGGCTCTGTGCTGACAGCTCGGAGCCTGGAGCTTGCTTCAAATTCTGTGTCTCCCTATCTCTCTGTCCCTCCCCCCGCTCATGCTCTGTCTCCGTCCCTCAAAAATAAATAAACATTAAAACATTTTTAAATAAAATAAAATAAGTCATTAGAGGGGCACCTGGGTGGCTCAATCAGTTGAGCATCTGACTTTGGTTCAGGTCATGATCTCACGGCGTTCATGGGTTCTAGCCCTGCATCAGGCTCTGCGCTGTCAGCTGGAGCCTGGAGCCTGCTTCAAATTCTGTGTCTCCCTCTCTCTCTGACACTCCCCTGCTTGCACTCTATCTCTTTGTCTCTCCAAAATGAGTAAACATTAAAAAATTTTTAGTAAAAAAATAAAATAAGTCATGATTTTTAAATAAACAATTCTGGAATTGTTTATGTGGATCTGAATAAAAAGAAATAGTCACGTCCTGCTGGCTCTCTTGCTGAGGCTCATATGAGTCGTGCTGACCCAACAAAACCTCCTCCAATGGAGCACACCACTAAGAGGGCAAGAGGAACCCCAGTCTGAAGAGATTAATTCAGAATTCACTCGCCATACTGGTTGACAAATAATTTCAATTTAAGTATAAGAAATTTGTTCTTTTCACATTACCATGAAAGACTGCAATAAAAATACCAACATGATAAAATTGAAGGTCAGGATAATTGCCCTTCAATCAGAATGCACGAGCTTCGTGCTGAGCTGCTCCCTGAGCACATTGGATTAATTAACTTTCTGGACTTCAGTGTCCTCATCTGTAAGAAAGAGAATAATAATAATAGTACCTGTATCACTGAATTATTGGGAGGATTTTAGAATAGTCCCTGGCTTGTGGCAGATTCCCAACTAATGTTTAATGCCCTGGCCTATCTGCATATTGAATTCAATTCATAAATAATGTTGGTCCAGAGGACTAAACATAGACTCCAGAAGACTCCAGAAAAAATTAACAAATCATTTTTTTATTTAGACCATACTGAATATTCACTATGCCTTTTACAGGTAAAAATTACCTCTATGCCATGAAAACAGTACGTTCCATGGCATATGATATAGAGAATTTTTTATAGCATGAATTTATTCATCCACAGTTTGGGATGAGAATTAAAGAAATTTAGAGAAAAGGTGTTTTAATGCTCATATGTAATTAGTTTTGTCAGAATACAGAAATAGTTGAAATACAGTTTTTATACAAGTTTCATAAAACTATACAAATCTTCCCGATGATCGTAAATCTGTTTTTACCATCAGACTTAATGGTTGTGTTTTTTTTTAATTCAGGCAAATAAAGATTTGATTTAATATTAAAAGTTTTAGTTGTTCTATCAAGGTACCATTTTACAACCACATTGCCTTTTATTCAGTCAGAATTTCTGTCTCTTAAATGACTATCTAGACTACTTGGAGACTGTTCCTTCTGAACCTTTTGAGTGTTGTTTTTCTCCTTGGCCTCAGGTAATTTCCTTACACATAGGCATTGTCCCAAACTCAGCTGAAGAATTCAGAGGAGCCTCTGCAGAACTCTTAAATTCTCTGTAAATTCCTTTTCAGGGATCCTGCCCTCTACATCTTTTTTACTGAGATAAAATTGTCATATAGTACTCTGTAAGTTTACGTGTACAACGTGCCTAATTTACATTTATGTAAGTGCAATGTGATGACCACTGTAGTGTAAGCTAATACCTCCATCATATCACAAGTAGTTTTTGTGGTGGGAACCAATTAAGATCTAGTCTCTTAGCAACTTTGAAGTTTATAATACAGCATCATTGAATACAATCTCAGTGCTGTGCATCAGTCTCCAGAACTGATGCAGTAATTGCAAGTATATATACTTAAACAACATCTCCCCAGGTCTCCTACCCCCAGTCCCTGGAAACCAATATTCTACTCTGTTTTACAAGGTCAGCTTTGTTCTGTCCCAATTACAAGTGATATCCTGCAGTATTTGCTTTTCTCTGTCTGACTTATCTCACTTAGCATAATGCCCTGTACATTTTAGCCTCTTAGCCCACCTGATTTCTCAGCTTCATCTCCTCAACTCAGAGCTACCATTGACATTCATCTGGGTTCTTCCTCCTTCTGCCATGGCCTGGAAACTCTCAAGTGGTAAACTGGGGCAATCATAGGATTCACCTCACTTCTTTCTCCTCTCTCAGGGAATCCTATCCTTTGTTGTTGGATATTTTATGTCTTGATAAACCATTGTTTAGTGTATTTTATCCAGTTTTAGGTCGTTTAAGCAGAAGAGTAAACCTAGTTCCCTACTACTGTAAAAACCCTCCCACCTTGGGATGCCTGGGTGGCTCAGTCCGTTAAGCCTCTGACTTCAGCTCAAGTCATGATCTCACAGTTCATGGGTTCAAGCCCTGCATGGGGCTCTGTGCTGACAGCTCAGAGCCTGGAGCCTGCTTCAGATTCTGTGTGTGTGTCTCTCTCTGCCCCTCCCCTGCTCATACTCTGTCTTTCTCTCTCAAAAATAAATAAACATTAAAAAAATTTTAAGCCTCCCACCTTAATTTCTGACAGGAAAATTAAGATTAGCACCTGTACTGCTAAACCCTTGTTCATTCTCCCAGTTGATGCACATAGAACCCTTGATTGCTTAATTCCATGATGCCTCCCCCTACCACTAATGACCAGTCTCCCTTTTGCTCCAATGGGATGGTGACCTGAACCCAGCAATGGCCTTTCAGCATGCCTCTTGCTCTTCCTCACCTTGAGTAGAAACATTCCAGTCCCCAAGACGTAGGAGAGAGGTGCACAGGTGAAAGGAGGCACCAAAACAATCTCAATCTGTATAATTTAAAGCTCCTTTGGGGCGCTTGGGTGGCTCAGTTGGTTGAGCATCCAACTTTGGCTCAGGTCATGATCTCACGGTCCGTGGGTTCGAGCCCCGCGTCGGGCTCAGTGCTGACAGCTCAGAGCCTGGAGGCTGTTTCAGATTCTGTGTCCCCCTCTCTCTCTGACCCTCCCCTGCTCATACTGTCTCTCTCTCAGAAATAATTAAACATTAAAATAAATAAATAAATAAAGCTCCTTTGCCCTTGACCATTGGTTTGTCATCTCTTACTGTACATGCCCCCTTGCATACTCTATATACACTGTCTTTGAGAAAAACTACACGATGTTCAGTTTTTCACGACTTCTTCTTTCTCTGTCAAGGCCCTCTTCTATCATTTACAGCCCAGGAGGAACATGAACTATGGTTCCTATGTCCCTGCAATTCCAACCACCCAGCTCCACTTGGTATCACAGGGGACTTCAGTGCACATCTAGGGAGAAGCCATACCACATTCCCAGGGTCTGATCATGTTTCCCCCCAACAATGCTCCTTGGCCTACAGCCACAGGGGTGAACAGCTGAAATTCAGGTGGGCCTCTGGTGATCCACTGAAGGAAGATTCCTGAGCAGTCATGTATGCATGACGTGTATGCAAGCCCCCACATTTGCACAGGGAATTCCATGGTTCTGGACAGCCTGATGCAGGAGTAGAAGTGGGGAGGCAGGAGAATGGAAACTCCTGATTTGGAGGTGTTCTGGCCCAGTGAGGAAGTGGTGAGTGGAGGGCAGGGCATCCAGAGCAGGGGCCCCAGTTGCCCAGTTCTAAGGGTGGCACTGCACCATTGTAAGATTCTTATTAAAGAACCATATCGAAATGTATCTAACTAGTTAAGGGGCACCTGGGTGGCACAGTTGGTTAAGTGCCCAACCCTTAATCTCAGCTCAGGTCATAATCTCACCATTCCTGAGTTTGAGTCCGGCATGAAGCTCCGTGCTAGTGGTGTGAAGCCTGCTTGGGATTTTGTCCCTCCTTCTCTGTGTCCCTCCCCTGCTTGTGCTCTCTCTCAAAATAAATAATAAATTTTTAAAAATTAATAGATAAGTTTCTAAATACTTCTGGTAAGAAACCTGGTTCTCTCTGTATCCGACGTAAATTTCTTGGAAAAATCAGACTCACGAATTCTGTGACAACAAATAAGTTCATCTAAAAAAAAACCTTGAAGACTTCAGCAGAAAATTTTCCCCCTCACTGGTCAAGTGGGTTTCTGGCAGGCAGTGACTAAAATAACAAAGAATTGTCTGGGGAACAGATTGCAAGAATACAGATGAAATAAACACACGTCTTGAAAAACAAAGTATTGGAAATCCATTCTAACCAGTATTTGTTTATAAGAGATACAGTTATATTTGTCTGCAGTGAATTAGGCCCCAGGTTTGAGTCCCGTGATTGGGCTCAGACATGCAGCAGATGTTCTCACATGTACACGAGCCCTGAAGGGAGAGCTGGTGCGACTGTGAGGTTTCACAGGAAGGCAAAGCAGTGCTGTGTGCCAAGGGGTTCCTTCAATCCATTTCACCCCAAACAACTGTTCAAACTTCCCTAGCATGTAAGTGTGTCATGTGGAAATAAAAGGAAATCTTCCGGAGAAAAATCTGACCCTATTCTGCCAGGATAATTCTTGACTAGATCTGTTTATATGCATTTGCAGCTGACTAAAAGGTAATTTATTATTTCTTTGGGGTGAGCAGGGCTTCTTCTTTTGGAGAAATGATCTGAAAAGGGTTTTTATGAATTAACAAGATTTTTTATTGCCTTGGGTCTGAAACAAACTTGAGAGATTCATTTATGTTTCTCATATGATATCCTTGAATAAAATTCACAAACCAAACAGGATGCTTAGGTTCATTAGCCCATAACAAAAGGGAAAGGATTGTGTCAGAAACAAGTTTGGAAAATTTCAAAAATGTAATATAATTTTACAACATATTATAGTGACTGTAAAAGTCAAAAACGAGGTTTGATTTAAAGTCACAACGGCAACACAAACTGAGATATCACCGAGAAAACTTACTTCCTATCTTCAGAGGGAGAAACACAGAGAAGGCAAGAATTTTCAAAAAAATTTTCAGAAATTATCTGTGAACCCCAGCTGGACATGCATATTGCTTGTGTCTGACATTAATTCTAGCTGAAATTTAAATGAATCCAACCAGAAAATTGGCAATGTAGAGATATTAGAATAAAGTATAAAACATTATGTGTTTGATTTATGCAGGAATTTGGACTTGTTCTGAGACTGAAAGAGATAATAGGACTTGAGAAATTACTAAGAGTTGGTGAGCAGGCCTATTTGTATGCCAAAAAGACCATTGAAGCAGTTAATCCTTAAGGGAAGTGATTATATCAAACCACATAGGAAAAGACTCAGGTGTATGCTTTATGGAATGAGGATTTGTTCAGAGGGTCTTAGATAACCATTATGCTGAAATGAGACAAAATGCACAATGTCCTGAAACTTATAGAACCAAACATATTGGTTCCCTTCCCACATTGTCAGCGCCTTGACCCTTACCCAGACCTGCTCATTTGGAAAGTAAAGCACACCAAACCGGAATCTCAACTGCAAATATCACCCCACCTATATCCTGACACCCCAAAATATGTCCCTCCAACGAAAACTATAGAGCATTTATGAAAGAAACTGAAGAGGTCACAAAGAAATGGAAAAATGCTCCATGCTCGTGGATTGAAAGGACAAACATTGTTAAAACATCAATACTACCCAAAGCAACCTACACTTTTGATGTAATCCCTATCAAAATGCTACCAGCATTTTTCATGGAGCCTAAACAATCCCAAAATTTGTGTGGAACATAAAAGACCTCGAATAGCCAAAGCAATCCTGAAAAAGAAAAGCAAAGCTGGAGACCTCCAGTTCTGAAGGTCAAGCTGTATTACAAAGTTGTAATCATCAAGACAGTATGGTACTGGCACAAAAACAGACACACGGATCAGTGGAATAGAATAGAAAACTCAGAAATGGACCCACAATGAAATGGTCAGTTCATCTTTGACAAAGCAGGAAAGAATATCCCATGGAACAAAGTCAGTTTCTTCAACAAATGGGGTTGGGAAAACTAGACAGCAACCTGCATAAGAATGAACATGGACCACTTTCTTACACCATATACAAAAATAAATTCCAAATGGATAAAAGACCTAAATGTAAGAAAGTGAACCATCAGAATCCTAAAGGAGAACACAGGCAGCAACCCCTGACCTTGGCCACGGCAACATCTTACTAGACACATCTCTGGAGGCAAGGGAAACAAAAGCAAAAAAATGAACCACTAGGACCTCATCAAGATAAAAACGTCTGCACAGCAAAGGACACAACCAACTAAACTAAAAGGCAGCCTACAAAATGGAAGAAGGTATTTCCAAATTACATGTCTGATAAAGGGTTATTATACAAAATCTATAAAGAACTTCTCAAACTCAACACCCAAGAAACAATACAGTGAAGAAATGGGCGAAAGACATGAATAGACATTTTTCCAAAGAACACATCCAGACAGTTAACAGATCCATGAAAAGATACTCAACATCACCTACCATCAGGGACATGCAATTCAAAACCACCATGAGCTACCGTCTCACACCTGTCAGAATGGCTAAAATGAACAATGTGGGAAATAACAAATACTGGTGAGGAGGCAGAGAAAGGGGAACCCTCTTGCCATGTTGGTGAGAATGCAAACTGGTGCAGACACTCTGGAAAACAGTATGGAGTGTCCTCAAAAAGTCAAGAAAAAAACTACCCTATGATAAATGGGTAAAGAAGATATATCTATACCTATACATACACAATGGAATATTACTCAGCCATCAAAATGAATGAAATCTTGCCATATGCAATGACATGGATGGAATTAGAGAGTATTATGCTAAGGGAAATAAGTCAGAGAAATACGAATACCATATGATTTCACTCATATATTGAATTTAAGAAACAAAAGATATGAACATACGGGAAGAGAAGGAAAACTCAAATCAAAAGAGAGTGGGAGGAAAAACATAAACGACTCTTAACTGAGAGAACAAAAGCAATAGTCTTCTGGTTTTTCAGGTGAGATGCTATGAGAGACAGTGTACGGGACTGTTCTCTTGGAAGGACAGCAAGACGGCAGTGTTAGCCATGCCTCTTTGATCAGAAAGGTGATCAGCATTGCGAAAGTCCCAGGAGCCATTGTTCCCTACGGTCAAGCTGTGTTAGTCAACAGTACCACTTACATTTCAGGACAGCTAGGCACAGACCTTCATGTGGACAGCTGGTGCCAAGAGGGATGGCAGAAGAAACTAAAGAAGCTCTTATCAGCATGAGTGAAACTCTGAAAGCCACAGGCTGTGACTTCACTAATACAGTAAAGACAACTGTTCCGCTGGCTGGCATAAATGACTTCAAAACTGTCAATGATACCCACAAACAGTATTTCAAGAGTAGTTTTCCTGATAGAGCTGCTTACTGGGTTGCTGTTCTGCCAAAGGAGGCCGGGTGGAGACTGAAGCAGTGGCTGTCCAGGGACCTCTCACAACAGCATCGCCTGTAAGTGGGTCCAGCATTATTTAGTCTGGAATCATAATAATGCTCTTAACTTAACATCTTAATTTTTACAGTTGATGTTGAAAAGTGCACGTCTGACTAAAACACTTGAAGTTATTATGAAAATACCATATAATAAAGGGAATTGAGCATGACCTGAAGATTAGAGGACAAATCCTGTTACCAGCATTATAAAAAACCCATTCATGTTACTGCATGTGGGAAAAGAGATACTCATTACATACTTACTCCAAGAAACAATAGTAAAGGGAAATAACATGCACGAGAGATGAGTCACTATTCCTGACAAATAATAAAGAGCACACCTAATTCAATTAAATCCTAAAAATTTAGTGATGTGAAATACTTCGTTCTCACATCAGCTATCTAGTTCTGCTTTCACTTGAGTAAAATGGAAGTACTGAAGTTTGAATGGTAGAAGTAAAGAAAAAAGCAGACCAAAATTTTAATACATAATATTTTTCTAATGGAAATAAAATAGACAAGCAGACTTAAAATTAATGAATGAATAAATAAAAGCAATAGTCTTCCGCTTCTGTCCAAGATGGGAAAACCAATCAGATTTACCCTCCTGCCTAAAGCAACCAAGAATACCAAATGAAATTATTTGGAACAATGATTTTAAAGACACTGGGCATCAGACAGTGAAAGGCGGTGATCCCTAAGAGATAATAAATGTCATGGAGACTGTCCCAGTTTACTGTTTTAAGAGTTTCCAGACCCCAATGCAGGAAGGCACAACCTGAGATCAAGGTCTCCGTGAGTTGAGGAGAAGCAAGCAAGATTCTGGGGAGACGAAGGTGGCTAGAACTGGCCATGTAGAGGGTTAAAGAACTCTTCTAACTGGAGAGAGAAATCTGGGAATGTGCAGATGGTCCTCCTCAAGTACTCAGCTAAGTACTGATCAGCACCTGTATGTGAGCAAACAATCTGAAGCCAGAAAAAGAACCACCTGGAAAGATTAAAGAGAACAGCACTCACAGCACTCACAGGACCTGGAACAGTATCCGCTCCCACCAGCCAGAGTGGAAAGCTTCCATGGGGCATCAGATGGGATTTGCCTCAGTTGTGGGGAACGATTAGCCTTCGACTTTGCTCCATTGGTCCTGGGAGAACTGAAAGAATCAAATCCTGGCAGTAAAAGTTGCTAGATCAAGGTGTGTACATTTTACATTTTGATATACCACTACCCATTTGACTTCTAAAAAGTTCATCAGTTTACACTATCCATTTATTCCACAGAGTTGCCTTCAAGGGATTTATTTGTTAATCTGATGGGTGAAAACATCCATCTTCCTGGCTTAATTCCCTTGTTCTTTTCCAAATCTTTGCTCTGACATGACTACACCCCTGAACTGCTGGCTATTACTACACCCTACTGACAGCCCTGAAACTGGCTCTGTCTGGTAGATATGATCTAAACCTCATGCCAACACACATGTGCATCAGGGGCCCTGTTTATAGAACAGCCACCGTCTCCTATGAAAAACAATGCAGATTCCAATTATTAATATTTTCTTCTGTTTTTCAAACAGAAGACAATACAGCTGAGCCTTTTACAATATAGGTTTGAAATACCCAGATCCACTTACATGTGAATTTGTTTTTAATGAATACACAATACTGTAAATGTATTTTCTCTTCCTTATGAGTTTTGTTTCTAGCTTACTTTATTAAATGAATACAGTATAATACATACATCATACAAAATATGTGTAACCAATAGTGTCAATCAATGGTTTATGTTATCAGTAAGGCTCTCTATTAAGAGTAGCCTATAAGTAGTAAAGTTTTGGGGGAGTCAAAAGTTACACGTGGATTTTCAACTGCATGGGAGTTGGCATCCCTAATCTCCTTGTTGTTCAAGGGTCAACTGTATATTAAAAGTTCACCTTACTGGGGCACCTTGGGTGGCTCAGTTGGCTGAGCATCCAACTTGGGCTCAGGTCATGATCTCACAGTTCATGGGTTCAAGCCCCATGTCAGGCTCTGTACTGACAGCTCAGCGCTTGGAGCCTGCTTGGGATTCTGTGTCTCCCTCTCTCTCTCTGGCCCTCCCCTGCTTGGGTGCATGCTCTCTCTCTCTCTCTCTCAAAAATAAATAAACATTAAAAAGTTTCACTTTATTGATTTGTTATATTCTACCACTGGGTTCAGAATAAAATAATGCATCCTTCAGAGGCAGGTAGATTTGAATTCAAAGGTCTTCTCATAAAATACCTATTAATTTCATCCAATTTCATCCTAAGCAAGATAAGTTAATTTCTCTTGTTTCCTCATCTGAAAGATGAGAAAATTAATATGTACCTTTAAAGGGTTTTGTGAGGAATAAGGGAAATAATAAAGGGAAAGTCATTATGGAAACAATTAGTAAATATATGAGGAGATGTGTTCCTGAATGACGAGATCACCTAGTGTGATCTAACTTTAAAAAGTAAACTATAATCAATTTATACTGAAATTGCCTTCATGAAACTTTAAAGAATTTCAGAATAAGAAATAAAGGTGCTTGTAGAAAAACTAGCAATTAATTGTTGGCTTTTTAAATGTTTACCTCACTTGCAAATTTAAGGACAACCAAATAATTTACAAAGTTACAAAAAGTTACAAAACAAAGAAACCACTTGACACAAAGAATAAAACACCATTAGTGGATTCATTTTCTTGTCACTGCCGTGACAAGTTATGACAAATGTAGTGGCTTAAAACACAGATTTATTCTCTGATAGTTCTAGAGTTTATCAGTCTGAGAAAAAACAATGCAGATGATTAAAATCAAGGTATTGGCAGGGCTGGTATCCCTTGAAGGTCCGAGGAGAGAATCCCATCCAAAGACTGTCCAGCTTCTAGAGGCTGCCATATTGTTTGGCTTGTAGCTGCTTCACTCCAACTACTTGCCTCCATTGCCCCATCTACTACTCAACACTGATCTTCTACCTCTCTCTTACAAAGACTTTCATGATGACATCAGGCCCACCTGAGAACGCAAGGTAATCTCACCTCAAGATCTTCCATTTATCACATCTGCAAAGTCCTTTTGCCATATAAGGTAACATTCACAAGTTCCAGAGATGAGGACAAGGACATCTGACAGGGGGGAGCAATTATTCAGTCTATCACAGTCAATAATGCAAACGCACTTACAATTTGGGCAACAGAATATATAAAGAATGCTACACTGAATCATCCAAATCAATAGATTACAAACAACCCAATCCTTCAACATTTCCTCCTCCGTAAAACCTGCCCTAACTCCCCTCAACAAGTTGTGGACATCTGTGCTTGAGGCTGACTATGTGTTTGATAGTACGTGCAGCACACAAGAAAAGAACCTTGATTGAGCATCTCCTGAGCACCACGCATGGCTTGGGCACTGGGGATCCAACAGTGAACAGACCAAAGTCCCTGCCTTCATGGAGCTCCCATTCTAACAGAGGAAGAACAGTGTCCCTGGAACTATCTCAGTACCACCAGCGCAGAATGTCTTGGAAGAAAAGTAGTGAGAGTCACATGTTCCATATGACTCTACTATAAAGACCTGGGAAATAGTACATTTATGACTCCCAAGGTAACTTCCTGAAATAGATAAGAGCTAGCTCAAAAATATTAGAACTTATTATAAAAGATAAAATAACCCTACATCTGAAGAGGTGAGTTATTTAGTACCCTGGTCACGGGTAAAAAAAAAAAAAATTGGAAATCTGAATGAATTCCAGAGGCTATTAATAATTGGCTGCAGATTCAATGCACTAAATTATGAGGAAGAGAAACTATTAGCACCTTCTGTTTCAATTTTATAACTCAGTTTAAGGTATAAGAAGACTCCTAAGATATAAAACAGAATTCATGGGAAGGAGTAGAAAATGGCCTCATTTCCCCTACCAAATTGTATATTAATTAAAATAGGAAAACAGAGAATATGCCTTCTAGTTGCTTGAAACTCACACTTGGTTGATATGAGGACAGAATAACCCCTGTCCTTTTCTCCTAATAGCCTATTTCTCTGGAGCATTCTCCTCTGATTTAGTGCTCCTTGATTAAGGGTGTGCTTTTTTCACCTTGTATGTATGAATTTACATAAAGAGGCATTAAGTAGCATCTCAACCATCCTCTGTGCCTCAACAGGAAACCAAAAAAGAAAAACTGTTTTAAGCATATCAAACTTTAGAAGTTCTTCTGGAAGAAGTAATTCCCCTTTCATGGCCTCAAGAAAGCCTGCAGCTGAGAGGAGAGGACCCAGAAAGGACGCATTGAATGAGCCACACCTGGAAGCCAGATGTCAGCAACCATTCGTGGCATCAGTACATGTATCAGGGTTTAATTGGGGAACCAGGACCACAGTGACTAATATGGGGTGACAGGTTCCTTATAGGGTTTAAACTTAACTGTGGGAGATGCTGGCGAAAGAATCCTCCGGAAGGGGGTAGCTGAAGAACTCGAGAAACATCCCTAACCCAGAACCAGAGAGAGCGCCGGTGCAGAAGTCTATGCAAGACTGCTGTGTCTGGTTCTGCGGGCCAGGCACAGATTGGTGTAGGTCAGCTAGGTCAGATCTCGTTGCAGAGCAGGAGAAATCAGGGAAAAACAAGAACCCATGAAGACCCACCAGAACTCACAAAGACAAGCTGAAATCCACAAGGACGAGCAGGAATATGAATCTTTTGTCAGGACAACTCCAGAGACCGGCACCTGGTGCTCTTCCCCTGGGGGCTGCCCGAGTGCCGGGCCCAGGACTTGGAGAAGCTGCAGGAGGAGCAGCAAAGTCCAACGCAGCTGCACACGGAGTTGCGGCTGTAATGCAAGGCTCGGGGCTGCCCCAGCCCGAGGAAGTGGATCACAGATCACCCGGTGTCACGGCCATTGCTTCTCTGCTTTCCAAATACTGCACACATTTCTCCTGTGCCCGGTCCTCACCCACGATCATACAGGAAAGGCGACCCCAGCGTCATATTTTTCTCACAGACACAATTTATTCGATCTTATTTCCCGTACCTATAATAGGCAAATTTATATTTGGTCCCCTTTCCTATCCTAACATCCCCAAAGTCCTCTAAGTTAATGCTTCTAAACTTTAGCACCTGTAAGAATCACCTGGCAATCTTCTTAAAAAGTATATTCCAATACAGTGGATCCAGGATGGGGCCTGAGATTCTGCACGTCTGACTTGCCGTGTTTTTACCCAATGAGATATAACTTTCGCAAGTGAAAATGCCACGGTGGCCATTTTCAAACTGTGTTCCATGGGGCCCTAGGTTCCTCACAGGTGCTGACAGCCCACAAGTTGGTGGGGAAAGATCAGA
Organism: Crocuta crocuta; assembly: GCF_008692635.1. Classification (NCBI taxonomy): domain Eukaryota; kingdom Metazoa; phylum Chordata; class Mammalia; order Carnivora; family Hyaenidae; genus Crocuta; species Crocuta crocuta. The sequence goes on from NW_027529554.1 coordinate 756,066, forward strand.
TTTGGCCTGTGCATCACCCGAGGCTGCTCTGCCTTTGTTGTGTATGTTGGAACCTCATGTAAAACCTCATTTGTGGAAAAATACACATGATTTCCCTGGTATAATATCAGCAACAACAACAAAACCTAAAAATCATTTGAATTTGAAGGATCGTGAACCTAATTGCAAAACTCTCTCGGCATTGTTTTTGAAGAAAAAATAAATAAATACTCCATTCTGCTTATCTGCACTACATTATAAAACAAATTATAAAAGCCAAATTTTCCTCAATGTGTTTAATAGATTAACTGACTTCCCATTATAACCTTGAGCTAATCACTAAGAAACTTCTTAGTACTGATGTTCTTAGTATCTTCTTCTTAGTACCTTCTCATACCTATGTTCAATTCAACTCAACAAATAGCCGTGGAGTGCTAAGTATGTTACAGATCCAGTGCCTTAGGAGACAAATGGATTCAGTCACAGTTTCAGTCTTCAAAGAGATTTGCTTCCTATTAGGAAGAATAAAATAATTTACTATAAAACATGAAAGTGAGAGGGACACCTGGATGGCTTCATCGGTTAAGCATCCTACTTAGGCTCACGTCATGATCTTGCCCTTAATGAGTTCAATCCCCGTGTAGGGCTCTGTGCTGACAGCTGGGAGCCTGGAGCCTGCTTCAGACTCTGTGTCTCTCTCTCTCTGCCACTCCTCTGCTTGTACTCTGTCTCTCTCAAAAATGAATTTAAAAAACATTTTTAATAATAAAAATAAACACAAAAAAAAGTAAATGGCTTTAACTTTTAAAATGTGAACAAAATTTTTCTTTGACGGTGACTATCAAGAAAAATGAAGAGATCATTATCTTCATTATTAAAATATTATAATTTTAATTATTATAATTAATATTAATTAATTATAGTATTAATTAATATAATTATAGTATTAATTAATTAATAGTAATAAGGAATTAAATATAGTCATTGAAAGCATAAAACCTAATTTTAAAATGTTATGTTCAGGGAAACAAGACAGGTTTCTCATTAAAAGCCCTGAAACATTTTATCTGAAAATTTTAAGCACACTCAATACCTAATGTCTACAAAATGTATAGTTATTTCATATAAATGTAATGGATCTCTTCACTAAACACGATATAAATGTCTCCAGGTCCCCTCCTGTTTACTCCAGTATAGTATACATTATAATTTTATAATTGTTTTAAATGTTTATTTATTTGTTTTGATAGAGGAAGAGAGAGTGTGAGAGTGAGCGTGCGCAAGCTGGGGAGGGGCAGAGAGAGAGAGAGAGAGAGAGAGAATCCTAAGCAGGATCCATACTCAGTGCAGAGTCCAACACCGGGCTCAATCTCACAACCATGAGATCATGACCTGAACTGAAATTCAGAATCAGATGCTTAACCAACTGAGCCACCCAGGTGCCCCCCAAAAACTTTTTTACTTAGTCCATAATGTTAAAAAATAAAGTGGTCATTAAGGACTATTTTTGAGAGTAAAGATTAGGAACACACGTTTCTTTGGGGTCAGAAAGACACAAAGGGATCTTGCAGCTCTATCTCTGTCCCAACAGTCTGGCAATGTCATGAAGGATATTGACCACTGAGACCCTTAGATGAGGACTATTCTCCACCTCCGCATCTGAGGCAAACTCATCCAATGCAAATGCTAGTGAGTACCAGCAATATTTGTTCCCTCACATGATCAGTCTCCCTCTGAAAGAATGTCTTAACTGAGTTTAAGTTAAGAACAATTAACTTCTTAACGTAAAGTTATAGATTCAAAACTGCACTTTATGAAGATGCATATGGCTCGGACTATATGTGATGCAGTACAAAGGGGGAGAAACTATGGAAGGAAAGAAAAGTAGCATGCTATTGCAACAGGCATGGGGAAAGAACGAAGGCCTAGAGAAGAGTATAGAGTAAGCATGGAGAAGAGAGAATCGGTTTTTGAAGCACTTTGCAGACAGAATCTCCTGATAGTTGAAACCATGATAAGATTGAATTAAGAGAAAAGGATGAGCTTATTTGAGAGTGAGAATGATATTTTCAGATTCCGACTTGTTGATTAAGTCTCAGGGGGACGACAATATAAAACCACTAGCGAAAAGACAAAAAATATTACTTCTGAATAAGAGGTGAAGCATCTTCAACTTTACAGTACAGTTTTCAGAGTAAGAACAAGTTGAATTGTTAGTAAATAATAGTAGTTCAGACAATAATAATTCTAAAAAAGAACATGTTGAATAGTTTGTAAATAATAATTCTGGGAATGATTTTTGAGATTCAGAAAGTATTTTCCATATTTTGTGCTCTTCCTTTGGACAAGTTTATAATGCTTTTGACTTTCCTAGCTGTACACCTAGCTTGAGCATGAGCTCACATGGGCAACATATAAAGGCACTGAGAAATCTGCTGGACTGCAATTTGCTTTAAAAATTTTTTTTCATGCCTGAAATCTTTTCCACTTGTAATATTTTCTTAAAATGACTTTTCCTTTTAAACCTAGCAAATATTCAAGGTAATGATATTAGCTCTGAACAAATAACATAGTACTAGAAAAAATATAATCATAAATCTCCTTACAGAGTACTTCTATCAAACATTGCCTCCATGAACTGAGAATTAAACAGTACATTGGCTTTTGTATTACAGAAAAATGTAAAAATAATTCACTACCCTGCTGTTTCTTAGCCATTGGGAAAATGGTAAAATAAAATCTTCAGAAACTTTTTGAAGCTCTTGATTGCATTGCAGATGTGATGACTGTGATCTCAATCTGGCAATACTGAACTTTCTTCCTTCTCAATGGTGTGATTAAAATGGTACTGAGAGAAACATCCTTCAATTTACATCCTTGACCAGAACAAATGACTACATTGAGGCCAAATACCGTGATCCTTATCAAAGCCTTTTCTCCCTAGGGGCTGAAATTACCTTAGAGAAAAATGAATGTAAATACTTCATGAATTGAAGACATATTACATATTTCATAAGACATAAAAGAAGCAAGAAATGTACTTCTTTTTGTTGAAATTGTGGCCTGATTATTACAATCTTCTTTTTCATTTGTTATAATAATCAAAAGGATAATTACACTTTCTTTGTAAAAAAAAAAATATATGGAACAAGACAAAAAATTTACCTTCCGTGACTGTGTGATAGTTTTGCCATTCTAAACTATTGAATTAGGTCACAGAGCCATGAGGAAATGAAGGAGGAGGCTGACAACTGATCAATTTTGTTTGGTATAGGATTAGCCACCAGAAAAACTAAATCAAAGTATAAAATGTTTCAGCAATTTTACATTTAGGACAAAACTGGGAGGGGGAAACAATTTTTTGTGTTTTATTTTTCATTTACATATAATTTGCATATAATAAATGGCACAGATTTTATGTGCTGATATTTGAGAAATGTATACATACATTAACTGAAATGTATATACACATATAACTATGCTCAAAAAGGCCTCATATTTAGCTTAGTACTCTGTTACTGTTATTTTCTTGAAATTCCTAATAATTTTATCTTTGAACTTGTATTTTGTTAGTGGAGTATGGTTGCACAAAGGAGCAATGTGTGTATCTGCTGTTCCTTGTTGCCCCATTCCCATATGGACTTCACAATGCTCCACGAAAATAGAATTCCAGGGGACGAGTGATGAGTGATGATACAGTGAGACTCAGTGTGAGGTAAGCATGTTACCTCCAGGTATGAATAAGCACGAGCCCCAATAGCCTCAAAAGTCACAGTTTCCATCTTAATCAGAACTTGCTTCAAACACAGAAAGGAGGCAATGTGGGTCTAAGAAACATTAATGACCAAGGAACACTATCATATCCTCTCCTAGTTGTGTTACTTTCATATGCTGGTTCCTTAAAAAATTAAAAATAGAACTACCTTACGACTCAGGAATTGCACTAACTATCCAAAAGATATAAAAATGCTGATTTAAAGGGATGCATGCACCCCAATGTTTATAACAGCACTATCAACAATAGCCAAATTATGGAAAGAGCCCAAATGTCCATCATCTGATGAATGGATAAAGAAGATGTGGTATATATACATAATGGAATACTACTCAGCAATCAAAAAGAGTGAAATCTTGCCATTTGCAACAATAATGGATGGAACTAGAGTGTGTTATGCTAAGCAAAATAAGTCAGAGAAAGACTCATATGATTTCACCCATATGTGAAATTTGAGAAACAAAACCGACGAGCATAGGGAAGGGAAAGAAAAATCAAATAAAAACAGAGAGGGAAGCAAACCATAAGAGACTCTTAAATATAAAGAAAAAATTGAGGGTTGCTGGAGAAAGGGGGCAGGATGGGCTAAATGGATGACCAACATTAAAGAGGGCTCTTGCTGGGATGAGCACTGGCTGTTATATGTAGGTGATGAATCACTGGGTTCTATTCCTGAAACCAAGACTACACTGTCTGTTAGAACTAACTTGAATTTAAATAAATAAGTTTTTTTAAAAAAAGAACAAAATACATATGCATGCATGAGCTACAAAATACACGTTGTGTAATATCAGTTACTCTGCATACAAGACAAATGTTCTTACATTTGCATTTAAAACTAGCATTGCACAATATAAGTATGAACAACAACTTTTAATACTTAATATTAAATTTAAATATAACAATTTTAATTTTTAATTTTTCTTTGCTTAGAACAAGATTGAATAACACATTTAAAATGCCAGGACAATTTGAAAGACTTTGGAAGGAAGAAAAAGCTTTGTATATACCTTTATGACAGTTTTTTCTTGCTTTATGAACAATGGTTCCACATTATGTGGCCAACCCTGCTGGAATGGAATCATACAATGTGGCTTTCTTGCATCTTTTTTAGCTCAACATAAGCTGTTATGAAATTCATCCACCTTTTAATAAAAGAAAGGATAAGAACCATATGATCTTGTCAATAGATACAGAAAAAGCATTTAACAAAATACAGCATCCACTCTTGATAAAAACCCTCATCAGAGTAGGGATAGATGGAACATACCTCAACATCATAAGGGCCATATGTGAATGACTCACAGCTAATATCATCCTCCAAGGGGAAAAACTGAGAGCCTTTCCCATATGGGCAAGAGCACTACAGTGATGTCCACTCTCACCACTATTTAACATAGTACTAGAAGTCTTAGCCTTAGCAATCAAACAACAAAAAGAAATAAAAGGCATTGAAATCAGCAAGGAAGAAGTCAAATTGTCACTATTTGTGGAGGACATGATATTCTATGTAGAAAATCCAAAAGACTCCACCAAAAGTTTGCTAGAACTAATACATGAACTCAGCAAAGTCACAGGTTATAAACCAAAATACAGAAATCTCTTGTATTTCTATATACCAATAATGAACCAGCAGAAAATAAAACCAAGGAATCAATCCCATTTGCAATTGCACCAAAAAAAATAAAGTAAAATAAGATACCTAGGAATAAACTTAACTAAAGAGGTAAAAGATGTATACTCTGAAAATTATAGAACACTTGTGAAAGAAATTGAGCAGGGCACAAAGAAATGGAAAAACATTCCATGCTCCTGGATTGGAACAACAAACATCCCTCATTCAAATGTCTATAGTATCCAAAGCAATCTACACATTCAATGCGATCCCTATCAAAATACCACCAGCATGCTTCGCAAACCTAGAACAATCTTAAAATTTGTATAAAACCAGAAAAGATACCGAATAGCCAAAGCAATCCTGAAAAAGAAAAACAAAACTGAAGGCATCATGATTCCGATTTCAAGCTATATTACAGAGCTATAGTCATCAATAGAGTATGGTAGTGGCACAAAAACAGACACATAGATCATGACTTGAGCCAAAGTCAGACACCCAACCGAATGAGCCACCCAGGTGCCCTTTACCATATATTTTAATGCTTTTTAATCAAATATCTTATCTAAGTTTCTAGATGTATTTAAGAAGATCTTCCACAAACCTGGACTGTGCATGTATCCTAGATTTTATTGTAGGATTTTTATTATTCTATTTCTCATACTTCATTTGTCACATATAATGAATCCCCAGTTGTTCAATAATTAAATAAAAAGTGACCTTTGTCATTCACTGGATATGTTCTTAAGTATTCCATAGTTTTGTTACTATTACAATTTTTTCATTTATCTTACTGAAGTTTATTACTAGAGTAGAAAACAATACTGGTTTCTAGACTTAGCTAATATTTAGTCAGATTGCTCACTGAAAGCCTGAAACTTAATTATAGGACTGTTGAATGCTTCCCTTACCCTAAAATTTACCACTATATCGCTAAAAGCTGTTTACTACAGTTCTTCTTACCCAGCAAATCATGTTTAGGCATCAAGAAAAAAATTACAAGACATACAGAAAGGGGAAAAAACATAGTTTGAAGAGACAGAGCAAGCATTAGAACCAGACTCAGATATGATAGAGATGTGGAATGATCAGATGAGGATTTTAAAATGAGTGTGATTGACCTGCTAAGGGCTCTGATGAAAAAAGTAGATCATATGCAAGAACAGGTAGGCAGAGGCAGGCAGAAGCATGGGGATTCCAAGGAAGATTCATAAAGGGAATGTAGAGATCAAAAATACTGGGACTGAAATGAAGAATGCCTTTGATGGGCTGTTGATTAGATTACACGTGGCTGAGGAGGTAATATCTGCACTCAAGGATGACTCAGTAGAAACCTCCAAAATTTAAAAGCATACAATGTCTGCTCTCAGACCATAATGGAATTAACCTAAAAATTAATAACAAAAGGATAGCTGGAAAATCCCCAAATACGTGCAGATTAAACAACATACTCCCATACAACACATGTGTCAGAGAAGAAATCTTAAGGAAAAATTTAAAATACTTTAAATGAGAATGAAAGCACAGGGTATCAAAATTGGTGGGATGCATTTAAAGTAGTCCTTAGGAGGAAATGCATAGCATGTATAGCATTGAATGTATACATTAGCAGAGAAGAAAGATCTAAAATCAATCATCTAAGCTCCTACCTTAGGAAACTAGAAAAATGAGCAAATTAGATCCAAAGTAAGTTGAAGAAAAGAAATAATAAAAATTAGAGATGAAATTGAAAACAGAAAATCAATAGGCAAAACAACAAATTCAAAATCTGATTGAGAAGATGAATAAACTTCGTAGGGCTCTAGCCAAGCTAACTTTAAAAAAAAAAAAAAGCAACACAAATTGCTAATATCAGAAATGAAAGAGGGGACAACACTGCAGATCCCTTTATAGAAATGGATATTAATAATTTTTTTAATGTTTTTTTATTTATTTCTGAGAGAGAGAGAGAGCGTGAGCTGGGGAGGTTCAGAGAGAGAGGGAGACACAGAATCTGTAACAGGCTCCAGGCTCTGAGCTGTCAGCACAGAGCCTGACACAGGGCTCGAACCCACAAACTGTGAGATTATGACCTGAGCCAAAGTCAGACGCTTAACCGACTAAGCCACCCAGGCACCCCTAGAAATGGATATTAAATGGATGATTATCCTTTACTACATGGATAGTAAAGGAATACGATGAACAACTCTATTAACATAAATTTGAAAACCTACACGAAATGGACCAATTCCTTAAAAGACAAAATCTGGCACAACTAATACAAGAATAGACAATCTAACTACCCAAAGCAATCTAATGCAATCACATTTAATGCAACCCCTATCAAAATACCAACAGTATTTTTCACATAACCAGACAAATAATCCCAACTGTTGTATGGAACCATAAACTACCCTGAACAGCCAAAGCAATCTTGAAAAAGCAAAGCAAAGCTGGAGGCATCACAACTTGAAACTATATTACAAAGCGGGGCGCCTGGGTGGCTTAGTCGGTTAAGCGTCCGACTTTCGCTTAGGTCACGATCTCGCGGTTCGTGGGTTCGAGCCCCGCGTCGGGCTCTGTGCTGACTGCCAGCTCGGAGCCTGGAGCCTGTTTCAGTCTGTGACTCCCTCTCTCTCTGACCCTCCCCTGCTCACGCTGTCTCTCTCTCTCTCCTAGAAATAAATAAAACATTAAAAAAAAATTAAAAAAAAAAAGAAAGAAACTATATTACAAAGCTGTAGTCATCAAAACAGTATGGTACTGGCACAAAAACAGACACATAGAGCAATGGAACAGAATAGAAAACCCAGAAATGGGCCCACAACTATATGGTCAACTAATCTTTGACAAAGCAGAAAAGAATATCCACTGGAAAAAAGATAGTCTCCAATAAATGGTGTTGGGAAGACTGGACAACAAAATACAAAAGAATAAAACTGGACCACTTTCTTATACCATACACACAAAAAAAGTCAAAATGGATGAAACACCTAAAGGGAACCATCAAAATCCTAGGAGAGAACACAGGCAGCAACCTCTTCGACATCAGCCATAGCAACACTTAGCTTTCATTTGAAACATCACTGATCAAAAACTAAATTTTTTTCAGTTTTCTCTTTCTTAAAATACAAGTTCAGGTGACTGAAAGGGCCCTTACATGGCATGGCCAAGATAGTCACAATACGTATGATTCAGTCGCCCACAAGGCAAATTGTGAAACTTGCCGGAAACACTAGACGGAACGTTCTGCCGCTTATCAACTAATGCAGCTGTGTGCCAAGTTATCTGGGAGCACATCCCTAAAATCACTCTAAGACTGAAATAGAACCCCAAGGGAGAACATTAAGATGTGTGATTAAGTGTTTGTGGGTAGCTGTGCACTGAAGCATCTTGGAGAATCCCTGCTGTGAATGAAGAAATTGAAAACATCGGGAAAGAAATAATAGCTAATAAAGGCTAAATGGTTACTCGAACCAACTTTGATCCCTTTTTCTTAACCCAGAGCCTATGCCAGGATTATCTTTTTTTTTTTTTTTTCACAAATTTAACCCGTAAACCAGTCGCATGGCCTTTTATCACAATAGATGGCTTAAGAGTGATTGACTAAGAGGCCAAGTAGAGTAAAAGACCCAACACACACACACACACATGCGCACATGCACGCATGCACACAAAATCTGCTCTACAACAAGGGAAACATCATTTTGTCAGTATGCTTCATCAAATATGAATTTGTTTAAAAGTAAATATTTGGGGGCGCCTGGGTGGCTCAGTCAGTTAAGCGTCCGGCTTCAGCTCAGGTCACGATCTCACGGTTGATGGGTTCAAGCCCCGCGTCGGGCTCTGTGCTGACTGCCAGCTCAGAGCCTGGAGCCTGTTTCAGAGTCTGTGTGTCCCTCTCTCTCTGACCCTCCCCTGCTCATGCTGTCTCTCTCTCTCTCTCAGAAATAAATAAAATATTTAAAATAAATAAATAAATAGAAGTAAATATTTGGGGGGAATAGTTAAATCAATTGGTATTTTGCCCTATATTGTGAGTTACCTATGATAAATAAATATGAAATTAAAAAAAAAAAACCTTAGTAATGGTAACACTCAAGTGGCAGAGAGTTTACGTCTTCGTAGCCAGACTATTCTATTTGGCTGGATTCCCACGATAGAATGCAAGAGAACTGGTAGGAACTGAGGAAGAAGATAGATTGCTTCCTTAAAAAAGTTATATTTGAAAGTCTAGTAAAAAAATGTGGGAGGAAGGAGAATAATGTTATAAATGTAGGCACTAAATCAGGGAAGGAAGTGAGCAAAGTGACACTTGGTGGTCTTGTGGCAAAAAAAAGGACTTTAAAGAAAAACGTTTAAAGAGTACCTCAGGGTTTTGTTTTGTTTTGTTTTGTTTTGTTTTGTTTTTTGCTTATAGACATGCGGTGTTTGCTCTCTCCTCCAAATCACCTGTGAAATAACCACTATATATAGTTCTATATAGCTCACTAATATTTTTTTCTGAAGCAAATTCTTTTGGGGGGAGTTCACAGACAGCAATGAGGGAACAGCTGACTTCAGCATCACCATTAGATTGAAAACTGCAGGAATTAGTCTCCGTAAGCAGTCAGGCCAAAAAAGGAGAAATAACTTAGGAGAGAGGAAAATGTAGCCAGAGCGTCACAGGTGCGTATTATTGTGGACACCCAGAAGGCAGCTTGGGGACACGAATTCCCTGCAGTCTGGGTAAAGGATACAGGTGGGAGAGCTATGATCCACCAGTTACAAACACGCTTTGCTAGCGTGATAGCAGCAGTTGTGAGAAGTAGTGAGATTCAGAAAATGTTTTGAAGACAGAGTTTACAGAAATTGCAGTTGGATTGGATAGGCTTAGAAGTGAAAGAAAGGGGGGTTCAGGAATGATGCCTGGATTTTTGGTCTGAGCCACCATCAGCTCATCTCTCTGATGGATTCTTCAGTGACTTTCTAACTTTCCCCTACTTCACTCACCTCCCTCTGGCTTGTGTATACGTGTCCTCCCTCCAAAATACCTCCAGGAATTTTGTCTTGCTCACTTCTGCCTCTCCAGTGCTTAGACAAGTGCCCGGCATATGATAGGTACTCAATAGCCATTGAATAAGAGAGGAAGTACTACATGCAAGTCCAGGGCTGAGTGCCTTCTATAGCAGACTAATCTCAGAATTTCTAAGAAATGACTAAAGCTATAAAACCATGGAAATAGATCTCAATATTTTGAGAGAGACAGCGAGAGTTGGCATGCACACGAGTGGGGGAGGGACAGAGAGAAAGGGAGAGAGAAAGAATCCAAGCAGGCTCTATGCTGTCAGCTCAGAGCCTGTCATGGGGCTCTATTCCACAAGCCATGAGATCATGACCTGAGCTGAAATCAAGAGTCCGATGCTTAACTGACTGAGCCACCCAGGTATCCCTAAAATAGCACATTTTTTAAACATGACAAAAGCCTGATAAGTAAAATGAGAGTTTATGTGTGGTTTTCTCCTTCTCAATAATGTAGGGAAAATGCTATAGAAAATACAAGCCTTTAACTTTCTAAAAATGTGGAATTTGCTGGACTGATAGGGTTATAAGAAAGAATGGACAGTCTTTACAAATGACCTGCACTAAAGTCAGGAAGAACCAGGCAGGTAACCACTGCAAGCAAGATCATGTGGTCAAACTTACCTAGCCCTACGAGGGAGCACCAGTTGGCACCCAGCACAGTCCTGCCTTCCCCCACAACTGCCTGCATTGGGGTCTCCATATACTTTGCATTCAGCTGCTGATACTTAGTGATGTGAAACACAAACATGTGGAGAAAATCTTATATGAACCAGCACATTACTGTCTTATACTGACAACATTCTCTCATGTACCAGTTATAAATGAGGCAATTCACATTACACAAACACATGTTGTACTAGAACATAAGTATCATCTTCCCTTTACAAATGAGGAAACTGACAGGGCGCCTGGGTGGCTCAGTCTGACTGAGCGTCTGACTTTGGCTCAGGTCATGATCTCACGGTTTGTGAGTTTCAGCCCCGCGACAGGCTCTGTGCTGACAGCTCAGAGCCTGGAGCCTGCTTCAGATTCTGTGTCTCGCTCTTTCTCTGCTCCTGCCCCGCTCACATTCTGTCTCCCTGTCTCTCTCTCAAAAATAGATAAATATTTTTTTTAAATTCTTTTTAATGAGGAAACCGAAGTACCAGAGGGCGGGTGAGTGGAAGGATGGGTAAAATAGGTGATGAGGATCAAGGAGGGCGAAAGTGTGAATCACTATATTATACACCTGAAACTAACATCACACTGTATGTTAACTATCTATAATGTCAATAAAAAGTAAAAAATAATAAAGAGTACTTGGAGTCCTCCCCATCAAAAAAAAAAAAAAAAGAAAGAAAGAAAAGAAAAGAAAAGAAAAAAGAAAAAGAAAGGAAAAAAAGAAAGCCTATGAAACTTACCTAAGATTAACAACCAGTAAGTACTGAAACTAATGTTTGAGCTTAAATTCTTAATCATGTTGCTGAACTGCCTCTTTGAGATTCCATAAATGATTTCAGGAGTGAATCCTTTCATTGTATCAAAGCACACATAATAGGTGCTAAGTAAATAGTCATAGCCTGATTGAACGATTCAACTTTTTCGTATACTGAAGGGATATAAAATATTTTCCATTCAGCATTATAATAATGTACTACAGTAACTCTTACGGGCCTTGTTTCTTTTTGTTTTTATTTTTATACTTTTTTTTTTACAAATACCTCCCATTGGCTAGTCTTTTTTTTTTTTCAACTTTATTGAGGTATAATTAATAAATACAATTGTATAATATTTAAGTTTATTTATTTATTTTGAGAGAGAGAGAGAGAGCACACATGAGCTGGAGGAGGGGCAAAGAAAGAGGGAGGGAAAATCCCAAGCAGGCTCCGTTCTGTGAGCATAGACTCGAATGCGGGGCTCCATCTCACAAAATGTGAGGTCGTGGCCTGAGCCAAAGTCAAGAGTCAGACACTTAACCGACTGAGTCACCCAGGTCCCCACAATGATATAATACTTAAAGTGCACAGGGGCTCCTGGGTGGCTCAGTCAGTGGAGCAGCCAACTGCGGCTCAGGTCATGATCACGCTGCTTGTGGGTTCAGCCCAGTGTCAGCCTGTGTGCCGACAGCTCTGGCCTGGAGCCTGCATCAGAATCTCTATCAACTTCTCTCTCTGCCCTTCCACTGCTCATGCTATCTCTCTCTCTCCCTCTCTCTCTCTCAAAAATAAATACACATTTTGAAAAATTTAAGTGCACACTTTGATGATTTGATATATGTATACACTGAGAAAAGATTTACTCATGGGATTAATACATCAATCACCTCATTTATTTCATTTTTTTCTTTTTTTGGTGAAAATCTTGATGTTTTACTCTCTTAGCAAATTTCAATTATATGATTTAGTGCTGTCAGCATAGTCACCATGTTATACATTAGATCCTTAGGCCTTATTGATCTTGTAACTGGAAGTCTGTAACCTTTTACCAACCTCTCCGTGTTTCCTCCATCCCTCAGCCTCCAACCCCTGGCAACTACGTTTCTGGTCTCTCTCTCCACAGGTTCCCCTTTTTATTTTTTCAGATTCAACATGTGAGTAATATCCTGCACTATTTGTCTTTCTCTATCAGACTTATTTCACTAATGCCTTCCAGATTCATTCATGTTGTCACAACTGACAGGATTTCTTTGTTTGTTTTTTGTTTCTGTCTTTTAACTTAAATTTTTTAACACTTATTTATTTTTGAGAGACAGAGGCAGAGCGTGAGTGCAGGAGGGGCAGAGAGAGAGACGGAGACACAGAATCCAAAGCAAGCTCCAGGCTCTGAGCTGTCAGCACAGAACCTGAGGTAGGAAGCAGACTCAACAACTGTGAGATCATGACCTGAACTGAAGATAGAAGCTTAGCTGATTGAGCCACCCAGACTCCCAGGATTTCTTTCTTAAGACTGAATAATAATCCATTGTATATTTATATCACATCTTCCTTATCTTTCAGTAAACGCTATCCACAGAGTAAAAAGGCAACCCACAAATGGGAAAAAAAATATTTTCAGTCATATATGTGATAAGGCATTAATATTCAGAATATATACAGAACTCTTAAAACTCAACAAACAACTTGATTCAAAAATGGACAAGGACCTGAATAGACATTTCTCCAAAGAAGACATACAAATGGCCAATAAGCTCATGAAAAGATGTTCTTTAGAAAGAAAATGCAAATCAAAACTATAATGAGATATCACTTCACACCCATTAGGGTGGCTACTTTCAGAAAAACAAAAAACAACAAGTATTAACAACAATTGTTAGGTGGGGATGTAAAATGATATAGCCACTGTGAAAAACAGTATGGAGTTTCCTCAAAATATTAAAAATAGGGCTATCATAGGATTTAGCAACTCCACAGGATATATACCCAAAAGAATCAAAAGCAAGATGTCAAAGAACTATTTGTATGCCATGTTTATAGCAGCATTATTCACAATAGCCAAAACATGAAAGCAACTCAAGTGTCCATCCACCAATAAGTGGTTATGCAAAATGCAGTATGTACATACAATGAAATTGTATATTCAATGAAATGAATATTCAACCTTAAAAAGGAAGGAAGTTCTGCAAAAGGTACAATAGTATGAACCTTGAGGACATTATGCTAAGTGAAAAAAAACAGATACTGCATCACTCCACCTATACGAGGTACTTAGAGTGGTTGAAATAATTCCATAACAAAGTGAATGTAGCTAATACCCCTGAAGTGTACACTTAAAACTGGTTAAGATGGTAAATTTTATTTTATGTATGTTTTAGCACAATTTTTTAAAGGTGGAGGAAGAAAAAAATTTCTCACTTGTCCATCGACAGACACTTCAACTGTTTCCATACCTTGGTTATTGTGACTAATGAACTTGGGAACAGTTTTCTCTTCAAAATAATGATTTCACTCCCTTGGATATATACCCAGAAGTGGGATTTCTTAGGGAACCTCTGTTCTGTTCTCCAGAGTGGCTACACCAGTTTATATTCCCACCAAGAGTGCACAAATTTCCCTTTGCTCTTCATCCTCACCAGCATTTACCTCCTGTCTGTTTGGTAATAACCACCCTAAAGGTATAAGATGATACCTCACTGTGGTTTCCATGTACATTTTCCCAATGATTTGTATGTACCTGTTGGTCATTGGTACGTCTTCTTTGGTAAAATGTCTATTCAGGTCCCTAATGGCCTCATTTATAGCGGTTGATTAGGACAGGTGAGACCCTGCATGCCTCTCCGCTGTACGTTCTGAGTGCAGAGGGAGCATTCATAACAGTCAAGAGGTGGATCGGTCTTGAAAAAATAATCTGGTAATTATTATTGCAATGGATCCAAGAGCAAAATTCACTCATGACAGCTGATCTGATATACAGTTTAATAATTCTCCTATAAATTGATACTTTATTCCACATATATATTCTGATATAATTTTAGTAGGTTTTATACTACTTATTCGTTGCAGTAGGAGTCTTTGAAAGTAAGTGCCCACTTCACTGCCAGCAGCAGGGTTGTGGTTCATTCTCTATCCCGAGGAAATAACTCCTGGAAGGTGGGAAATCAGCTATCTTTCTCACAGCTGCTCACCACACACCCAGAGTATTATGTTGATCTGAAGACAAGAGGTGTTACAATAGCCTGTGCCCTGCTTCCTGCCTCCTTCAGTTCCTCTCTGTTTTGTTTTGGCAGAGCATAAATTTAGAGACCAAGAAAAAGGAGAAAATGAGAAGCAGTATATGCAGAGTCATTCTTTCTAGTTTATCAGTTTAGTTGTCTGGTTAGTTTCTTAGCTTGGCCTTATTTACAACAAAAAAATTGTTTTCAGTTTATTTATTTATTTGTAATATAATTTATTGTCAAATTGGTTTCCATACAACACCCAATGCTCATACCTACAAGTGTCCTCCTCAATGCCCACCACCCATTTTCCCCTGTCCCCTACCCCTCATCAACCATCAGTTTGTTCTCAGTATTTAAAAGTCTCTTATGGTTTGCCTCCCTCCCTCTTCCCCTTCCCCTAACCCATGGTCTTCTGTTAAGTTTCTCAAGATCCACAGATGAGTGAAAAGGTATGATATCTGTCTTTCTCTGACTAACTTATTTCACTTAACATAATACCCTCCAGTTCCATACACGTTGCTGCAAATGATGAGATTTCATTCTTTCTCATTGCCAAGTGGTATTCCACTGTGTATATAAACCACACCTTCTTGATCTATTCATCAGTTGATAGATATTTGGGCTCTTTCCATGATTTGGCTATTGTTGAAAGTGCTGCTATAAACATTGGGGTACATGGGGCCCCTATGCATCAGCACCCCTGTATCCCTTGGGTAAATTCCTAGCAGTGTTATTCCTGGGTCATAAGGTAGTTCTGTTGTTAATTTTTTTAGGAACTTCCACAGTGTTTTCCAGAGCAGCTGCACCACTTTGCATTCCCACCAACAATACAAGAGGGCTCCCGTTTCTCCACATCCTCACCGGCATCTATAATCTCCTGATTTGTTCATTTTAGCCACTCTGATTGGCATGTAGTGGTATCTCAGTGTGGTATTGATTTGTATTTTCCTGATGATGAGGGACATTCAGCATAGTTTCATGTGTCTGTTGGACATCTGGATGTCTTCTTTGTGGAAGCGTCTGTTCATGTCTTCTGCCTATTTCTTCACTGGGTTATTTGTTTTTCAGGTGTGGAGTTTGGTGAGTTCTTCATAGATTTTGGATACTAGCACTTTATCTGATATGTCATTTGCAAATATCTTTTCCCATCCTGTGGGTTGCCTTTTAGTTTTGTTAATTGTTTCCTTTGCAGTGCAGAAGCTTTAAAAAAATTTTTTTTAACTACATTTCAGATTAAATGACTGAAATTACAAAAAGTCATATCCATATGTTCAAATTGATTCTTTGAAATTTGAGTATCCTAAGAGAATTTATTTCAAAGTTTAAAACAAAAACACTTTGCTGATTAATGATATTTTTAGTTTTTTTATTATATACTGTAAACACACAAACCAATGTCTTCCACGCCACAAGCACCTGAGCCCATTTCTAACTCTGAACCTCTCTATTTATTAACATTTGTAAAATAAGTTAGGTAAAGCCTTTCCTGTTAAATTCATACCTTGATTTGCATTCTTGAACAAAACATTTCAGAGTGCTTTTTAATTAAAAGTAGAGACTTGCACACACACACATGCATGCACACACCATGCCCAGCAGCATAACTTTATTGCTATGAATGGTCTCCATCTCCTTGGTCTCCCCAGGGTCACATCATCATTGGGATTAAGGCAGAAAGAGAGGTCGCGGAAGGACAGCCCACTGAAATGTCTTCTAATTTTAAACATCCTCAACCATTTCACAAGAGATTGGAATTTCAAGCACACAAGTCAGATGAGTTTGAGACTGGCTCCGTGATGCTCTGCATAATAATTGAAAAATTCTGTTAAGTTGGACAATGTGCCAAAAACCTCTGAGCCTCTCTAGACCTAACTTTGAGTCTGCATAAGGAGAACCAGAAGTATTGTTGAACAATATTTTATCAAACTGAGTCAAATTCAGTAGCAGTTTTTCATTCATCTTTTATGGTGGTCAAGTAACAGAGTGGCTAAGAATATGGACTTTGGGTTTCACTATCTGTTCAGTCACTTGCCAGTTGGATGGGGTTAGGCAAGTTAACCTCACCAAGTTTTAGCTTTCTTATCAATAAAGTGAGGAATCAAAGTCGATAATTTGTGTAAACTATTTAACACAGTGTCTGGCAATAGCAAATGTTCAATAAATTTTATTTATCAAGATAACAGCAAATCACTTGCAGTCTTTGCTAGTATACACAGTATGTTCAGACCACGGATCATCAAAACATTGGAAAGTAACTCTTAGAATCATTCTGCAGCTGATCTGTTGCCATGAGTTAAACTCAGCCTAAGGAAACCTATTTTTGTCCAGGGTGAATTGAACTAAAATTCCTCAGAGTGATTAAAAAATTCATGAAGGGCAAGCAATGAAAGTTTCACACACTGTAATTTTATGATCTATAACTTGCCTAAAAATTAGCATTTTTCACAGAATGGTCAAAAAGGCTTGCAAAGAGGGGAGCCTAGGTGGCTCAGTTGGTTAAGCACCTAACTTTGGCTCAAGTCATGATCTCAGGGTTCATGAGTTTGAGCCCTGCGTCAGGATCTCTACTGTCAGTGCAGAGTCCACTTTAGATCCTCTGTCCCACTCTCCTGTCCCTCTCCCTCCCCAACCCTCTCTCTCAAAAATAAATAAACATTTTTTAAATGTTTTCAATGTTATCGAGAAAGAGTGTGAGCAGGGGAGGGGTAAAGAGAGAGGGAGACGCAGAATTTGAAGCAGCTCTGAGCTGTCAGTATAGAGCCTAGCACAGGCTTGACCTCACGAACCACAGGATCATGACCTGAGCCAAAGTTGGATGCTTAACCAACTGAGCCACCTAGGGACCCCAAAAAATAAATAAACTTTTTTAAAAGGCTTTCAATGAATGAAACATGGTTTTATAACTAAAAATATTTGCAATTGTATTCAAGATTTCTAGGTACTTAAATCACAGAAACTATAACTGTACACAGATATTTCAAGCAACACTACAAAAATTTCAACAGATGCATTGAAGACTTTAGAACTAAAAGTTATCAAACGCCTAAAGTATCCATCATGCAAAGGCACTTAATGCTACGTGAAAACACCATGATTCAAAAATATGTGTGAACTTTATTAGGAATTTCATGTATCCCAAGTTATGTGCTAGGAATTAAAAATCATGAAATTAAATCCTAGGCTTCAAAGAATTGATAATCTAAAAAAGAAAACAGACAAACAAATAATAATCTAAAAGTTCTTCCTTTTAGGTGCTGTAACAGAGATATGCTCAAAGAGCTAGGGGAATCAAGAAAAATTAAAGTGGAATAGGGGAGATAGTAGGACCCAGGAAGCCAGGGAAAACTGACCATCTTTGAACTGCACCTAAAAGAATGAGTAAAAATTTTCTGGGCTGTCTTTTCCAGGCTGGCAGGGTTAAGGTAGCATGGAGGAGTGAAGCTATATGGCATGCTTGTTTCTTGCTGACACACCACCCTTTAAACCAGACCAACCCACCCACACACCATTTTCCCACATGGCTCAGAAATGCAAGTTTGACGATCAGCACACTTCTTGACCTCATCTGTCCTCCCACACCAATCTCTAATTCATCCCTGACTTGCCTATCCTTGGACTTGTGTTCCACACTCTGATTTAGATATCTACATCTTTCCCCATTTGGTATTTGTGAACAGCTAGATGGTTAGTATTTTCTTAGAATCCAGTATATTTACCTAATTTGGGGATTCAGTAGTTACATTCATGCATAACCACAATCTGTATTTTAGAATTTTCCCCTCAAGTTTATTTTTTTTAAATGTTTATTTATTATTGAGACAGAGAGAAACAGAGCATGAGTAGGGGAGGGACAGAGAGAGAGGGAGACACAGAATCAGAAGCAGGCTCCAGGCTCTGAGCTAGCTGTCAGCACAGAGCCCGACGCGGGGCTCGAACCCACGAACCGCAAGATCATGACCTGAGTGGGTCAGACGCTTAACCGACTGAGCCACCCAGGCGCCCCAAGTTTATTTTTTAAATAAATAGAAGTACAAATAGATGTTGAATTAGATATATGCAGACATATATGAGGAGGAGGAAAGAAATATGCTATTTAGAAACACACCACTGTCCAACCTCAGCAGACTATGGCAATATTAACACCCTTTTGTTTCACTAAGCATCTTGGTAGATTGGGATATATGTGTGAGTCTGGAGGACCTTCTGATTTAATTGTAATCAAATAAATTGAGCATTGCCTCTTCTATAAATAATATGAGAAACAAATATAAATCTATCTTTGATCAAGTAGAGAAATCTCAACCTCAATATCATAAAACAAAAGAAAGGTTACAAAAAGTTGTGAAAGTCAAATTGAAAGTACAGCATGATATGGACTGAGAACAGTCATAGCTAAAAAGTTCACAAAAGCCAGCAGAACATATTTTTGTAAGTTTATTTATTTACTTATTTTGAGAGAGAGAGAGAGCATTTGCAAGTGGGGAGGGGTAGAGAGAAAGGGAGTGAGAGCAAGTCCCAAGATTCTGACAGCACAGAGCCCTACTCAGGGCTTTATCTCACCAACCTTGAGATCATGACCTAAGCCAAAATCAAGAGTCTGATCCTTAACCAATGGAGCCACCCAGGTGCCCCAAGCAGAACATACTTTTAAGATAGTTTTTAAAATTATTTCACACTTACAGCAAAATAAGTGAGGTCTGTAAACTAATAATGGAAGCTCCCTTGGATCCCATTAGAAGAGGTAATCGAGAGGATGTGACCAGGGACACTGAGGTTCTTTAGCCCTTCGCCTGTCTCTGGGAGGTATATTACCCCCCACCATTCCCACAGTGGGAGGCATTTTCAAGGACATAGTCCTGAGAGCAATGTGTTGCTGAGACTATCTGGATGGTATACATGACTGAACCTTGTTAAGGCTTCCACATAAACTTAAGATTTTGGTGACTGCGTGCAGAGATGTACTTGTCTTGCAGCTGCCTAAGACAAGCATTGGAAATAAGTTCCTTTGTTTATTAAACCTGCTTCCTACGAATCCAGAGGAGTCTGCCTCTTTCTTCAGTTCTCTCCTTGTCCTCCCTGTAGAGGGGTCAGTTTCAGATTTCATCCAGGGAAGCTCCAGAGGTTGTGAACCAACAGATTCTATTTGGCATCAAGTCTAAGATATCTGAGAGAGTGGAGCTAATTTAGGAATCATACATAAGCTATATTTTGGCAACTATCTAAGTGGGAGACAAGGATGAAGATTAAAAACAGCCTAATGTACCATTTTTAGTTGACTAGAGAGGAATAAAAGCTAAGCGAATTTATACAGCCTATGTCATAAGTAAAATTCTTATGAGTCTGGTTCCTAACACTGTCCTTTCTTTATCAAACTCTCCTGCAAATAGATTATCCAAGGACAATTCACCTCACTCAAAAATAAAGAATAATAAAAAAAAAGAGCACTACAGAAGATCTATTTTTTAAAGAAGGAAAATAAATAAAAGGTGTAGAACAGTTACTCAAGAAGTAATAACAGGGACTAAATAAAAGTTGTAGTAAAATACAATGTACTAAGTATGAAAAGCATAATGAAGTAAGGGCCTCTTTCAAACAGAAACACAAGTCAGAGATACTAAAATTCAGAGGTCATGGGAAAATAACAATAGTTGGAAAATTAGCTAGATCAGTTCAAGAACAAAGTACAGAGCAAAGAAGAGTCATCACAGAAATGACAATCAGGTAAGCAGCAGCACAAAAATAAATACACAGAAAGCACAATAAGAAACACAGAGCACAGTTACATAATAGTGAATAATAAAATGAAAAAAGATTCTAAAACATTAGAAAGGAAATGGTGCTTTAGGAAAATAGGTAGAGGAGATCCAACATTGGCATACATAGTGTTCCCAAAGAGCAAAATCAAAGGACTAGAAAAAAAGAAGTAAGATGTAAATTAAGGAAATGTCCCAGAAAGTTGCCACACAAAGAAAATGGAGCCAGATTAATAAATTATCATCATCTTCTTCATCAACCACATTTATGTTTTGCGAGTAGTACCTATTTCATTTAATCCTGAGATAGGCAGGCTGTACTATTATAGACCCTATTATCATTGGTGTTATGATTGTAATGAAACAGAGTTAGAGAAAGGAATGTAGCAAAATGATCAGGTAATCTCCATAGTAAAAATTCTGACGAGCCCTTACTTCTCTAGAGAAAACATTCATTGTTGGAAGACAATAAAACAATACTCACAAAGCCCTCAAACAAAGAAAGCATAACTTAAGAATTTCATATACAGCCCAACTGTCACTCAGTCATGAAGGCAACCAAAAACTACATTATATTAAAACTCACAACATCATTTACATAAATCTTTACTTAAGAAACTACTAGAAGAGTGGCCCCTGAGTGGCTCAATCAGCTATGCATCCGACTCTTGATTTCAACTCAGGACACCATCTCACACTTTGTGAGTTCCATCCCCACATAAGCTCTGCACTGTCAGCACGAGGGGCCTGCTTGGTATTTTCCCTCTCCCTCTCTCTGCCCCTCCTCCTCTCTCTCTCTCTCTCTCTCTCTCTCTCAAAATAAATAAACTTAAAAAAAGAAGGTAAACTCTACTAGAAGATAAGCTTCAGCCAAATAAGTAATAAATAAGTTACTCCAAAAAGATTGCCATTGAGTATTGTTTCCACCTAATTATAGAAATAAGAACAAAAAACAAATGCTATTTAGTCTACACTGCCAAAGCCTAATCTGAAGATAAATGAAAATCTGGAAGAAAATGTCAGTTCTTTTGGATAAATACTTAGGAGTAGAATTAGCATGTCATAAAATAAATTTATGATTATTTTTTAAGAAACTACCTAACTGTTGGAGGCGGTCACTCCTGAACTCCTGAGGTTACAAACTACCAGTAACAGATTTCCAAAGTGGGAGCTCCTGCTGTGCCACCTCATCACTAATATTTGGTATTATTGGTCTTTTTTTTAATGTTTTAATGTTTTATTTTTGAGAGAGAGAGAGCACACAAGCAGGGTAAGGACAGAGATAGAGGGGAACAGAGGATCAGAAGCAAACCCTATGCTGAAAGCAGAGAGCCCCATGTGGGTCTCGAATTCACGAACCATGAGATCATGACCTGAGCCAATCATGACCTGAGCCGAAGTCAGAGGCCATGAGCCACCCAGGCGCCCCTTATTGATCTTTTTAATTTTAGCCATTCCAGTGGGGTTAAAGTGGCAATCCATCATGTACTTAATTTGCATTTCACTGTTAACTAATGATGTTGACATGTCTTCTTTTGATTATCATCCACTTGGAGCTTCTTCAGTGAGATGTGTATTTAAGAATTTTGCTCCTTTTCATTGGGCTATTTTTTTTTAATTGTTGGGCTGTTGCTCTTTATACATTAATTTCAGTGAGGTAAATATCTTAATTTTCTTTCTATTGTACTTAGTGGATTTATTGTCCTCTCTAAGAAATCTTTGCCTGCTCCAAGATCGTGAAGATAATGTGGGAGGTTTTGTTATTATGGAAGAAGCTTTTTCCTCTAGAAACTTTATGATTTTAGTTTTTATGTTAGGTTTATCCTTCATCCAAATTCATTTTGAGTGCATTGTCAGATGAGCATCAAGGCCCATTTTTCTCCCATATACTCACCAGTTACTCCAGCCTTGTTTGTTGAAAATACTGTTTTTGCCCATTGAATTGGATTGAATTGAATTGGTAGCCTTTTCAAAAATCAATTGATGTGGACCTCCTGTTCTCTTCCATTGAGCTATTTATCTATCCTTACATCAATACCACTCTGTCTTAATTACTGTAGCCTTATAGCAATCCTTGAAATTAGAGGGCGAAAGTGCTCATTGTTCTTGTCTTGTAATACTCTTAGAGAAAACGGATGATTCAAAGAGGGAGACAATTGTTTTGAGATGTATATGAGATTACCCACAATCGTTGGGTTGACAACATTTCCTTATTTTGTGTACTCCTGATGTTCTGGCATCTGGGGCATTGCTAACTGAGGAGGAATTGTCCATCTCAGAGTTAGCTAATTCCCTGAGACAGTAAGTACTTGCCTGGGCATGTCTTTATTATGCTACCCAACCATACCCTCATCTGCCTCATGTTATTGGGCTCCTCAAGTCTGAAAACCACCATCCCCAACCTAATCAACCCAGGGCCATTTACCAGACAACTAGGAATCATCCAACAGCTCAGAGCCCACCCAAATTATTCAAAATGGCTGAGTTTACCTTGGCTCATCCAGTCCTTCCCAGAAAAGCCAGAATGAAGGGCCCTATCCAGTAGCTCTTCTCTCTCTCTCTCTCTCTCTCTCTCTCTCCCTCTCTGTCAGTCTGTTCATTATTGTCTGTGCTTTTTTATGTGGCCCTGCAAGTATGACGTGCCCCCTGTTTCTAGGTGATTGTGAGTATAATCAAAACTTCTCACACATAACCAATACTATGATTCATTATTTTTAAAGTTTATATTAATTTGATAGTTGAAATTAACTTATCTAAGCACTTTACTTACTTATCTAAGCATTTTATAGTTCCCTCTGTATTTTTGGTTTATTGTATTTCTTTATTGCAAAATTATTTTAATGTTTTTGTTTATTATTTTATTATGTTTTTGTATTGCTTTTCTTTAACCTCAGACTGAGAATGCCCAGAGCATTCATGGACTCTCTCAAATGGTTTCAAAATTCAAACTTGTTGGAGTTACAGTAAATAGTACAATACGGTAGAAACGTTGTATATTTGGAGAGCAGATGGAGATGCAGGTAGAAACCAATATTTGAAAGATCATATATTACATGCACAGGAAATTGCATGTTCAGAGTACTGTTGTGAACGCTGAGGGACAGGCACAACTGGAGTCAAGAAGACAAGTTCATGGGCACTTATTACGATACTGAGAGACTGAGAATTTTAAGGGAAGCATATCCAAGATCGAAACCAAGAATCATATCAAACAAAACCAAAATCACAAGAACACAAACAAAACTTCAAGGGGATTCAGAGACTGGAACAAGGTAACAAAAATGGCCTAAATCAGAATGAAGGAACAGAGGAAGGGAGCCCAATAGCAGAACTTACCATGTCCCTAGGGAATCAAGCTAATTATGACCAAATTCAGACATGGAGAGGATCCCAGGTCATTAGGAGAGAAAATGAACCCAACTTCTGGAAATGACTATAACAAGAAACATGTACCTAAGAATTATACACAATAATAATGAAAATTAATTAACTTTAACTAATTAATAGAACAAGAGGAAACTTTTGGAGGTAATGAATATATTTATGGCATAGATTGTGGTGATGATTACACAGATATACTTATCTCCAAACTCACTAAGTTGATATATTAAATATTCACAACTTTTTATGTCAACTATAACTTAAGAAGGTGGTTTGTATTTTTTAGGTTTTTATTTAAATCCAGTTAGTTAAGATACGGTGTAATAATAGTTTCCGATGTACCGTGTAGTGATGAACACTTCCATACATCAGTAGGTGTTCATCACAGGAACCCTCCTTAATCCCCATCCCCTGTTCCACTCATCCCCCATCAGCCTCGCCACCCACAGCGAGCTGCCGAGCTGCGGGAGAACGAGGTGTGCAGGATGTCAGGACAATTTCCCTCCCCCGTCAGCGTCTCCAGCAGCAGCAGCACGGGCGGGCGGCAGCAGCGGCTATGGCTTGCGGCCCAGCTGTGTCGCCACAACTATGTGGCCAACAGCCGCGGCTGCATCTCTGGCACGTAGGGTGTCTGTGGTGGGGAGGGCAGGCACGGGGGCAGTACCAGCGACCAGTGACTACAAGCACACCCTGGGAAAGGGCTCCAGCCAGGGCACCCCTTCCAAGAAAGCCAGCAGGTAGAGAGGGCTGCCCCACAGCGTCCTGTCATGCTTGTGCCCTCAGCTGTCTCCCACGTGAGACTTCCCCAGCCCTGCTCTTGAACCTCCAGTGCTGGCCTTGGCCGCCACACTTCTCCTAGCCTGTGTCTTCATAAGCCTGGGCAGGTGTGGGTGACTAAACTTAGCGAAATTCCTCCTGGCATATGCCTGGAATTCACCTCGTTGGCTGAGGTCCCCCCATCTTGCCAGCAGCTCAGCTCCAGGCTTCCAGCCTTCCGCAGTCTACACAGCCTCCAGCGCAGTCACTAACTACTCTGCCTGGCTCTTACGGGCCCAGATCTAGGCCCCGCCTGGCATACTGGTGCCTGTGCTAGTAGCTGGGTCCATGTTCAAGACAAGGAGAACTGAAGGACAAGAACCAGGAGAGTCCAGTCTCCACCCCGCCTTGGCTCTATCTCACGACTCACTCCGAGTGGGACCCAGTACAACCTGGGGTATCTCTTCGCTCTGCTGTATCCAGAAGCTGAGAAGAGGAGGCCCCTGCACATCCCCTTTCTTCTTAGAGGTTTTCCCATTGCATCCTCAATAAACAACACGATATGAACAAAACGAAAAAACCAAAACCGTCGGTTTGTTCTCTAGAGTTAAGGGTCTGTTTCATAGTGCGTCATTTTCCCCTAGCTCATCTGTTTTGTTTCTTAAAATCCACATGTAAGTGAAATCATATGGAATTTGTCTTTCTCTAGCTGACTCATATTGCTTAGCATAATACTCTCTAGCTCCATCCATGTCATTGCAAATGGCGAGATTTCATTCTTTTGGACGGCTGAGTAATATTCCATTATATATATACCAATTATACAAATAATATTCCATTATATATAT
>NW_027529554.1:781904-992873 GCF_008692635.1 Crocuta crocuta
ATCTATTCTAAGATATATAATATTATACATTATATAATATATATCAAATAATATAATATTACAAAATATATAATATAGATCAAATAATATATATAATTTGATGTATATCAAATTATATAATTTGATTATATATAATTTGATTAATATTATATATTAGATATTCCATTATATATAAATATTCGTATAATCACATCATCTTAATCCATTTGATGGACATTTGGGCTCTTTCCATAGTTTGCATATTGCATATAATGCTGCTATAAACATCAGAGTGCATGTATCCCTTTGAATTGGTATTTTTGTATTCTTTTTGTATTTTTTTTATTAATTTTTTAATCAAAATATATTTTTTCCAGGAATAGAATTTAGTAATTCATCACTTACATACAACACCTAATGCTCATCCCAACTAATGTCCTCCTTAATGCCCCTCACCCCTTTAGCCCTTCCACCACCCAACATGCTGCCAGCAAACCTCAGATTGCTCTCTGTATTTTAGAGTCTCTACGGTTTGTCTCCCTTTCTGTTTTTATATTATTTTTGCTTCCCTTCCCTTCTGTTCATCAGTTTTGTATCTTAAATTCCACATATGACTGAAATCATATGATATGTCTTTCTCTGACTGACTAATTTCACTTAGCATAATACAGGCTAGTTCCATCCACATTGTTGCAAATGGCAAGATTTCATTCTTTTTGATTGCCGAGTAATATTCCATTGTGTGTGTGTGTGTGTATATATACACCACATCTTTTTTATCCATTTATCAGTTGATAAACATTTGTGCTCTTTCCATATTTTGCCTATTGCTGTAGTGCTGCTATAAACATTCAGGAGTATGTGACCCTTCAAATCAGCATTTATGTATCCTTTGGATAAATACCTAGTAGTGTAATTGCTGGGTCAGAGGGTAGTTCTATTTTTAATTTTTTTGAGGAACCTTCATACTGTTTCCCAGAATGGCTGCACCAGCTTGCATTCCCACCAGCAGTGCAAGAGGGTTCCCCTTTCTGCACATCTTCACCAACATCTGCTATTGCCTGAGTTGTTAATTTTAGCCATTCTAACAGGTGTGAGGTGATATCTCACAGTGGTTTTGATTTGTATTTCCCTGATTATGAATGATGTTGAGCATTTTTTCATGTGTCTGTTAGCCATCTGGATGTCATCTTTGGACAAATGTTTATTCATGTCTTTTGCCCACTTCTTCACTGTATTATTTGTTTTTTGGGTGTTGAATTTGATACATTCTTTACAGATTTTGGATACTAACCCTTTATCTGATACGTCATTTGAAAATAACTTCTCCCATTCCATCAATTGCCTTTTAGTTTTGCTGATTGTTTCCTTGGCCTTGCAGAAGCTTTTCATCTTGATGAGGTCCCAATAGTTTATTTGTGCTTTTGTTTCCCTTGCCTCTGGAGACATGTCAAGTAAGAAGTTGCTACAGCTGAGGTCAAAGAGGTTGTTGCCTGTTTTCTTCTCTAGAATTTTGATGGCTTCCTGTCTTATGTTTAGGTCTTTCAACCATTTTGAGTTTATTATTGTGTATGGTATAAGAAAGAGGTCCAGGTTCATTCTTCTGCATGCCACTGTCCAGTTTTCCCAGCACAATTTGCTGAAGAGATTGTCTTTTTTCCATTGCATATTCTTTCCTGTTTGTCAAAGATTAGTTACCCATACATTTTTTTAGTCCATTTCTGGGTTTACTATTCTGTTCCATTGATCTATGTGTCCATTTTTGTGTCAGTACCATACCATCTTGATGATTACAGCTTTAAGTCCAGAATTGTGATGCCTCCAGCTTTGGTTTGTTTTTTCAGGATTGCTTTGGCTATTCAGGGTCTTTTCTGGTTCTACATAAATTTTAGGATTGTTCTAGCTCTGTGAAGAATGTTGGTGTTATTTTTAATAGGGATTGCATTGAATATGTATATTGCTTTGGATAGTATAGACATTTTAACAATATTTGTTTTTCCGGTCCATGAGCATGGAATGTTTTTACATTTTTTGTGTCTTTGTCAATTTCTTTCATAGGCTTTCTATAGTTTTCAGTGTATGGATTTTTCACCTCTTTGGTTAGGCTTATTCCTAGGTATTTTATGGTTTTTGGCACATTGTAAATGGGATCAATTCCTTGATTTCTTTTTCTGCTGCTTCATTTTTGGTGTATAGGAATGAAACTGGTTTCTGTACATTGATTTTATATCCTCAAACTCCGCTGAATTCATGTATCAGTTCTATCTGTTTTTTGGTGGAGTCTTTGAGTTTTCCATGTGGAATATCATGTCATCTGCAAAGAGTGAAAGTTTGACTTCCTCCTTTCCAATTTGAATGTCTTTTATTTCTTTGTGTTGTCTGATAGCTATCATTGTATTATTTTCAATGAGTTTCTTTTATGTTTCTGATTAATTGATTTACATATTTATCTACCACATTGGGGGCATAAGTATTTACAATTGTTAGAGTTTCTTGGTGGACCCCTTAATTATGATATAATGCCCTTCTTCATCTTTTCTTACAGTCTTTATTTTAAAATCTAGTTTGTCTGATATAAGTATGGCTACAGCAGCTGTCTTTTGATGATCGTTAGCATGATGGCTCTCCATTCCCTTACTTTCAAGCTATAGATGACTTTAGGTCTAAATGAGTCACTTGTAAGCAGCATATAGATGGGTCTTGTTTTCTTATCCATTCTTACACCTTATGTCTTTTTACTGGAGTGTTTAGTCCACTGACATTTAAAGTGAGTACTAAAAGATATGAATTTAGCACTACTGTGTTGCCTGCTGATGCTGTGGTTTTTCTGATGCTGCTCTCTGGTCTTTTCTAGTCTGTGTTGCTTTTAGTCTTTTTTGTTTTGTTTTGTCTTATCCCCATTCAATAGGTCCCCCTTAAAATCTCTTGCAGGGTTGGTTTAGTGGCCACCAACTCCTTTGGTTTTTGTTTGTCAGTAAAACTATCTCTCCTTCTATTTTGAATGTCAGCCTTGCTGGATAAAGAATTCTTGGTTGCATATTTTTCTGATTTAGCATGTTGAATATATCCTGCCACTCTTTTCTAGCCTGCCAAGTTTCTGTGGATAGGTCTGCTGTGAACCTGAACTGTCTTCCCGTATAGGACAAGAACATTTTCCCCCCTTGTTCCTTTCAGAATTCTTCCCTTATGTGAGTATTTTGAGAATTTGACTATGATATGTCTTGGTGATGGTTGGTTTCTGTTGAATCTAATGGGAGTTCTCTATGCTTCAGGATTTTGATGTCTGTGTCCTTTTCCAGATTAGTAAAATTTTCTACTATAATTTGCTCACATAAATCTTCTGCCCCTTTTTCTCTCTCTTCATCTTCTAGGACTCCTATGATTATGATGTTGTTCCTTTTTAATAAGTCACTGAGTTCTCTAAGTCTTGTATCAAACTCTTTCGCCTTAGTTTCCCTCTTTTTGTTCTGCTTCATTATTCTCCAGAATTTTGTCTTCTAAATAGCTGATTCACTGCTCTGCTTCATCCATCCTTGCTGTCATGGCATCCATTCAAGATTGCATCTTGGTTATAGCATTTTTTATTTTGTCCTGACTAGATTTTATTTCTTTTATCTCCACAGAAAGGTATTCTATGCTTTTTCAACGCCAGCTGGTATTCTTATTTTCATGGTTCTAAATTTTAGTTCAGATATTTTGCTTATATCTGTGTTCATTAAATCTCTGTCACTTCTTCCTTTTCTTTCCTTTGGTGTGAATTCCTTTGTTTTGTCATTTTGGAGGAAGAAAGAATTAATAAAGTAAAACATTAAAGAGAAAACAAAAAATCAAATAAGGAAATCTGGTTCCCAGGGTTATTTTGGTCTTCTTGTGAAAAGAAGCTTGATAGAATAGAGAAAAAAAGGAAAGAAAAAAATAATTTAAAAGATAAGAAAACATTTAAAAATTTAAAAAATTATATAATAAAATAGAATAAAATGAAATAAAGACAATGAAATAGAATTTATTTTTTAAAAAAAAGTAAAAGATGAAAATAAAAATAAATTTTCTCATTCTGTATCCAAGAATGAGGAAGGAAAGAAAAAAAAGAAAACAATTTAAGCAAAAACCGAAGCAAATAAAATGAACAAATAAATGAATCCGTGAACAGAATGAAACCTGAGTAAAGCTATATCCAGTTTCCCCTAGATCTGAAGCCTTCTATAGTCCATTCACTAAGCAGCTGAATTAACTTGTGCTGGTTTTCCAGGGGATGTCCTTAGACGGTGCAGATGGTGTAATGGCTCTGTTTTCCCCTAGGCGGCACTGCTTAGCATACTGGAGTGGATTTTTGTGGTGCACATGCATGTGCGTGTGCATGAGCATGCACAGGAGAGGTTGAATGGCTTCACCCAGCTGCCTAGTCTCTGGCACAGGAACTTCACGCTCTCACTGAACCACAACCAAGTACCCCTCCTTTGTCTCAGACCTCCGGCCACACCTTGCCTCTACCCTGTCCATGTCTAAGCTGTCAGCCTGCCAGGCAGCACCTTCCTCCAGAGTTTTATCTGGTGGGGCTGTGTTTCAAAACCCCATCCTTCAGAGACCCCTGCAGCTTGGAGCCACACCAACTCTCTTGGGTGAGGATCTTGCTGAGAAATGCCTGGCAACAGCTTGCCCCAGAAAATGTTCCTGTGATCATGCAGCAGCAGAGGTTCCGAGATTGTGATGAACCACCACACACAGCCAGATCCAGGTTACACCACATTCTGGCCTCTTTGTCCCAATACTAGCAAACATGGCTGCTCTCTGGGATCACCTGGGACCTCTCCCTGTGGGAAGGTCATATTGCCTTTACCAAATGCATTCCAAGCAGGAGAATCATTTCTCTCTATGTGGCACAGGGACCCCTCAGACCCTACTGCCTGCTCCTGGGGATTCACCTTGCTTCCTCACCAGAGCACTGTCAAGCACTGAGCTCCAAAACTTCAGTCTCCGTGCTCCACTGTTTATAGAGTCCTGCTGGTGTTAAAACCCCTCCTTTCTTCCCTTCAATGGTTTTAGGAAACAGATTTCTTATTGAGTCTCCTGTGAATGTTTTCATTCTTTCTCTCTCTTCCTCTACAGCTACTTTCAGGGGAATGCTTTATTTTTTTGCACAATCCCTGTGCACCACATTCTCTCCCTTTCTCTTTCTCTGTCCTTTCTCCACAAAAACAGCTCCCTATCCTTCATGGCTTTTCTCTTCTCCAGTTTACCTCTCTGCACCTCATATCTGCCAATTTATGTGTCTCAAGCTATGTAGATTGTTTAATTAATCCTCAGATCAATTTCCTAGATATTCAAAATGGTTTGGTGCTGATCTGACTGCATTTCAGGGATGAGACAAGCTCAGGGTCTTCATGCTCTGCCTTCTTCTATCTTTGTATTATTTAGATAAATACCTAGGAGTACAATTGTTGGATCATAGTGTAGTTCTATTTTTAACTTTTTGAGAAACCTCCATACTATTTTCCACAGTGACTGCACCAGTTTACATTCCCACCAGCGGTGTAGGAGTGTTCTCCTTCCCTCACCATTAAAATCCTAGAGGAGAACACAGGCAGTAACCTCTTTGAAATTGGCTATAGCAACTTCTTACTAAATATATCTCCAGAGACAAAGGAAACAAAAGCAAAAATAAACTATTGGGTTTCATCAAGATAAAAAGCTCTGCACAGCAAAGGAAACCATCAACAAAACTAAATGTCAACCTATGGAATGGGAGAAGATATTTGCAAATGACTTATCTGATAAAGGGTTAATATCCAAAATATATAAGACCTTATAAAACTCAACACCCAATAAACTAAATAATCCAACTAAAACATGGACAGAGGACATGAACAGACACTTTTCCAAAGAAGACATCCAGACGTCCAAAAGACACATGAAAAGATGCTCAACATCATTGATCATCAGGGAAATACAAATCAAAACTACAATAAGATATCACCTGACACCTGTCAGAATGGCTAAAATTAACAACACAGGAAACAATAGGTGGTGGTGAAGCTAAAGTGGTTTTTAAAAAACAGAACCAATGGAGAATGGGGCAGGTACATGAGATAGTTGGTATGAGAAATAGGAAAACAAATTGATTAGAATTAAGTCAGACTGCTTTTGAAGACCCAGAAAGAGTAGGAATTCAAAGATGTGTAATGCAGTCAATCATCATGATTTTACAATATTCTCTACCATAATTCAGACCATCAGGAGTTAAAATGAAGAAACTAGGAAAGTAAACTCCAAGTTAAAAAGCACTAAGTTTTTGTCTTTTCTAACTAACCATGCTATAAATTCTTTGAGAGTGGGAACCTGTGTTACACAGTCTTTAATGCTAAACATTCAAATACTAATAGATATGATACTGAGATTTCTGTCGTATTTCTTTAAGTGCAGACCACAAAGTGCTGAAAATGTCTACTATCACAAAGAGGTATATTTGTTCATTCCTATCATATGAACTGAGACATCTTCCCTAATTTATTACATATATTATAGTCAAAGTTTTCAACCCCAAACAGAATAAAATGCATATAATGTAAAAATCTTAGGCATATAAGGAGTCAAAAACTACTCTCTAAACTCATCCCATGTATGTAATAGCAATTTTCCAGCCCCCTGTTAAATATGCCAGTGAAAATGTGCAGCAGGTAGAGGAGAGATACTAACTCCTACAGTCCATCACAAGATGGAGAAAGTAAGAGACCCCAGAGGGATGGAGAGAAAGACCCAGAGATTGAACAAAAGAACCACAGTAAGAGAGAAGCAAAGAAAGGATTAGTTCACTGAAGAAAGGAAAGATGGGAGGTAGAAAGCATCTCTAGGGCCTATCTATAACAGTGTGGCCTCCAGGCAAACAGATAGAGCTTTAGGATAAATAGGATGGATTTTAGACCACAGGTATGGGCGATCTTGAGATAGGTTCTGACCATGAGCCACATAACCAAAACTCAAACAACCCAATTAAATGGTACTGTCAGATTCATACCACAAACAAAAATAAGCTTTTTGCTCTATCCTTCCAATTTAAACTGCACAGTAATTTTTCTTATTAAAAACACACTCCAATTTGAAATGAATATTGTATGAGTCTTGGATATAAAAGAAGCATTAATAAAATTCATGGCAGACATGCATCTACCTTCAGAGATACATTAGACATCAAATTCCAAAAAATGATATTTCTGTATTAATAACCTATCTGTACCACTGAACAATCAGAGGTATTTGAGATAACATCGTGTACAGTCTTTGTGTTTCACAGACCATCTGTCCTTGGTCATAGTAACTATAGAAAGAAGACTTAATGGATAGTAAACTTCTGAAAATCATTTTGCCTTTACTCAGCTGCGCACAATATCCATTCCGCATTGTTCAGGACCTCTTAGGCAAACTCTCTTAATGTAAGTGGAAGGCAGAAAATGAAGATATATGAGATCAGTGCATGAAACAGAGGTGTCCAGGGGTTACCTGTATTTTGGATCAAGTTATTATTACAGAAGTTTTAGTATATTGGGAAGTTATTTTTTTAAATGTTTTATAGAAATAATTAATAACAATGCTATCAGAGTTCTTAAACGCCATGCCTCTTATAAACAGCACATGAATAAATTTTTATAGAGGACTGGTTATGGCTATATTCTGAGGCAATTATAAAATGCAGAAGTGGATACCAATCCATTTCTAAAGGTAGTTGATAACAGGTTATCTTCCTCCTCCTCATTTTTAAGTAGATCTCTTTTCTTTGGCAAACAGTAGCAACTATGATTGCAGGGATTTTCAACCCTGGCTTTACATCAAAATTACTTGCAAAACTTTTTTAAAATATTGATGCTGGTCTTTTGCCCCAAGATATTATGATTTTGTGGAACCCATGTGGAGCCTGGGAATATTCACACATTTTTCCCTAAAAGATTCTGGGGCACTGTTAGGGATAAAACTTCCATCTTCACTTTCAACTGAACAATCTATAAATATTATATAAATTAAAAGCAACAGGGATCCAAATGGTTTATATGGCTATCATGTTACTTCCAGGAATGAATCCAACTGAGCAGTATATAACAGTTGTCATTGACATTACTTGGAGAATTGGTGTATTAACATAAACACAACTCCTTACAAATCCTCAGACTTGATTGACAATAAGGTCTCATGAAAAGATTTGATAACACTCTGCATCCACTGAGCCAAAGTAGATTAAGAGCCAAACTTCTCAAAGCTCTTAACAAATGTGGTTCCTCTAAAAATATAAGGAATTTACTAATCAAGGGGAACATGGAGAGTAGAGTTGAACTCTCCTCCCTCAGGCAATAATTGTTGGAGATTTTACTTATCGCTCTTTTCTAAGAATAATGTGACTGTTTCCCTAAGAATAGTGTATTTTCTCCTTATAAATGACATATATACGTAATCTTTTCTCATTCCTTTATCTTCAAGAACCAAGAAGCCTAGAACTACTTTCCTTCTCAAAAGGAAGGAAAGTAACTATGTATGTAGAATACTTATTTACATTCTTTCTTCCCTGTCTTGCATTATGTTATATTTTTCTTCATTCAGATTTTAAAGATTTTCCATTTTATTACATGAATTAGTTTAATTTTTTAAAGAGTTGGCTCAATATAGAAAGTGTTTGATGCTATTAGAGTCATTCCTAATTATTGTTATATAATTAGCAAATTATTTTAATTATCAGCCAAAGACCTATTGGCAGATCATCATGATGAGCCTTCCTGAGCATCTTAAAAACTAAAACAACCAAGAGGTAAGTTCTGCAACCAGAGAGTGTCAGCATTACCTCCAAAAATGACCTTAGTTGCAGTTCACTCTAAACCCAAATTTTGTGCCTGGGTGGCTCAGTTGGCTGAGCGACCGACTTCATCTCAGGTCATGATCTCACAGTTTGTGACTTTGAGCCCCGTGTCCGCTCTGTGCTGACAGCTCAGAGCCCAGAACCTGCTTCAGATTCTGTGTCTCCACCTCTCTCTGCCCCTCCTCTGCTCGTACTTGGTCTCTTTCTGTCTCTCGATAATAAATAAACATTAAAAATAATTTTTTAACCCAAATTTTCACCAAACTGGGAACAAGTAGTGATGGTCATGCTCGGTTACAGGAAGCAGGGAGATGATAACAGTGAGTCGCCTAAGGGTACACAAGACGAAGCACCTAGATGGCATTTGTAATTGCAGAAACATTGATTTATGCCACCTTTCCTATCTTCATTTCCTAGAGTAGCAGCTCTTATTATTATTAAAGGATGAACTGTTTTGGCTTATCATTAGCTAAGAAGGAATTTGGTATATCTTCTGAATAATTATTCTTAGTATGAAAGCCAATCCAGGGGCGCCTGGGTGGCTTAGTCGGTTAGGCGTCCGACTTTNCTCTCTCTCTCTCTCCTAGAAATAAATAAAACATTGAAAGAAAGAAAGAAAGAAAGAAAGAAAGAAAGAAAGAAAGAAAGAAAGAAAGAAAGAAAGAAAGAAAGAAAGAAAGAAAAAGAAAGCCAATCCAGCATTCTTCAGAGATTTTTCAAAATCTGTCTGAAACAAAGGTCTCTCAGGCCCTTGTAAATATTCAATATTTATGACAAAGAAAGCAAAGTTTTTCTTTATACTGAAAAAAAATAGTTCTCAAAAATTTCTAAAGAGAAATCACCCTGGAGTCAGGAAATGCTTTTATTCTTCTGTTCTGTTATGATCCTGTTGCCAGAAAGCTGAGATTAGAAAAGGCCAAAGGTTTATTCCTACCTGTTATTACAATAATACAGAAATGTACACAGTAGGAATTAGTTAGATAAACCTCCAGAAACCTAGGACGATTTCATTACTGACAATCCAAGACTATATTTTACAAAGTCAAATCTTCTGGATGAGAAGAATAAAACACAATCTGCCATCTTGAAACTACATCTTTGCTGGAGGCAGTACAGTCACTGTAATGTTTATTCTCTGTCCTGTACCTCATTCTATTTGATAAAGGTTATTTTGGGGGCTGATATCTTTTTTTTTTGAGAGTTTATTTGAGTAAAAAACAATTTTTTTTTGAGAGAGAGACAGACAGACAGACAGCAAGGAAAGGGCAGAGAAAGAGAGAGACACAGAATCCAAAGCAGGCTCTGACAGCTCAGAGCCTGATGCAGGGCTTGAACTTATGGACTGCCAGATCATGACCTGAGCCGAAGTCGGACACTCAACCAACTGAGCCACCCAGGTGCCCCAAGCAAAAGACAATTCTAATCAAGTAGTGCCAAACTACAAGTGATTAGAAGCACTCGAATGACAGGAATTAGGAGAAGGACTTTTATAGAGGAAAGGTGGAAACAAAGAAAGGAAACTAGTGATTGGCCATAGCTGAAGGCCTAGTTGGCTATTTATTGTCCTTATGTTTCAATTTTGTAACCTTGGGGCATTTACAGTCTTAGATTTTGGTTTGCTTATGCTGCCAAAAGCATAAGTTTATGCTGCTTATGCAGGCTGCCACAACATTATAGCCACCTCAGTCTAATGGCCTCCCTGTTTCATTAATTTAATGATTCTCCACTTTGGATCATCCTCTTCTATATGAAAGATTTACCAAATCTTTGGTATTAGTACCACTCTCAATCACCATCAGAGTTAAGTAGCTCCTCTCTCATCCTGAAACCTGTAGACTATGATGTCAAGAGCTGTTGTCTCTTAACTTCCTGTCATGTCCTGTACCTAGACTAGTGGCTGCAAGTGAGAATCACCTGATGAGCTCTTAAAACTCCTGATACCAAAGCCAAATTCAGAGTGATTGTGTCTGAATATTGGGAGGAAAGACTATGTGCCAAATATTAAGCTTCCTGGGTGATTCCATTAAACAGCCAAATTTGACGTCCAACTTCACATAAAATCAATTAATTACATTATTTTAAGTTACATGTAATCAGAATCAAGAACTTATTCCAAAATGGATAAAATATCTCAATCTATAAATGATTTCATTTCGGGATCACTCTTGGAAATAAGTTTCTTCTTTCAAGTCCTTTTTCTTGAAATTAACACAAAAACTTGAATTTGAGTTTTAATAATAAAAATGAAACTAATTTTATAAAATATTTTATTATTAATTTTATTCAAGATAATTTTTGAGAAATATTATACTCTTGGTTTAAATTTTAGAGAGGGATCTCAGAGTCAAATCATTACTTTAAGATAAAGAAGCTCTGACTGGATTTAAAAGACAGATTGGTTTATAAAATATTTAGGAAGGAAGACTTATTTTAAAATGCACCCTTTATTCAGAATAAAAGCACAATAAGAAAATGTTAATGAATCTTGAAAACTAACTTGAGGAAAGAAGCAGTGAATTTTGTTTTGCTCAAGAAAACTGGTATTTAAGGAGAGGGAGAAGGCAATGGATATAAAAGTTCAATTATCTGTTATGGATAAGTTTCAAACAAGAAGTAAACAGATTTGCTCTTTCCACATCTGATTCTTCTGAAATCTGATTGATTTATAAATGTATTTGGAGGATAGACATTGTTATCGTAAGTCTATACAGAATACCTGAAAATCCAAGGATTAGAAATAAGCTCTTATTTGTACTGTGTGTCAACTTAATTTACATTTTCAAGAGAAGAATTGAAATACAAAGACATTAAATGACTCATTTAAGGTCATGCAGTAAGTTCAATCAGTGGGAGAGGGAGAAATAAAGTGTAAGTTTACTAAATTAGTATTATGATACTGATGTTACCTTAGTTTCCCAGAATCCCATGAGTTTGCACAATAACCTCTTTATTCCATGAATGCATCCCACTTTATACAAATCATAGTGCAAGACACTTGCCAGAGTTTCAAATATCTCTTCATATATTTTTTCAAATATCTCTTTTTTATTATTTTATTTCGTTTTTTCTTAAATAGTTTATTGTCAAGTTGGTTTCCATGTAACACCCAGTGCTCATCCCAACAAGTGCCCTCCTCCATGCCCCTCCTTCCCCTACCCTCTCCCCCATCAGCCCTCAGTTTGTTCTCAGCATTCAAGAGTCTCTCATGGTTTTCCTCCCTCCCTCTCCCTAACTATTTTTCCCCTTCTTCTCCCCCATTAAGTTCCTCCTAATCCACCTATATGTGCAAACATATGGTATTTGTCCTCTGCCTGACTTATTTTCAAATATCTCTTTAAAAAAATCCTGATACCTTTTAACAGGTCTGCTCTTTGAGGTTTCCAAAACTAATGGGAAATTTTAGTCTTTTGACATTGGTGAATGGAAACATTCATCTCTCGTGGAGAAGAACACTACCACATCCAATAAACCCAACAAAGTTTTCAAGAACGATTCATGTTTATGGAAAGATCCACATGTAGTGTTCCAAAGTCTGCCTTTCTGAGCCATCAGCTGTGTCTGCCATCAGACCAGTTGCATAAACCAGCACCTCACCTTTCCAAAAATTGCCTGTTTTGCGCCCATCAGTCATTTTACTGACCTCAGCAAGGTGTTGGCAATTCTATAATATCACCATCAAAACTAGAGTTTTCTCACACAGAATGAGTGGTGAGTGCTAATTAGGAATGGTTGTATAGGAAAGATGGACCACTTAGCTTCATGCAAATACTAGCCTCACAATGGAATTTCTATAGTAATCTCATGGTTTCCTCTTTATTTACTGCAGAGAAACATTATTAAATTATTGAAAAGCAAAGTCCAACATTACTATTTAAAAGATAGGCAAATATTTATAGCTAAAACTCCTGATCATAGATACCTTAGCTGATATTTGGCACCAAAAAAGACAGGCATTTGATAGTTTTTGGTTTTTGTTTTTCAGAGAGAGAGAGAGAGAGGGCAAAAGTGAGCAAGGAGGAGAGAGAGAGAAGTAGGGCTCACCCGAAGAAGGGCTCACCCAAAGTGGGGCTCGAGCTCATCCAATGTGGCACTCAAATTCACTAACCATGAGATCATGACCTAAGCTGAAGCTTAACGACTGAGCCACCCAGGTGCCTGATGTTTACTTTATGAAATAATTCCCAACTGAGCCTTACCAATTGCAAATATGATATCATTATTCTCCAGAGTATGGCAGTCAAGAAGTCAATATTCCAGGAAGATTTAGCCCTTCCCTTACTGAAATGACTTAACAAAAACAAATAAATAAATCTTTAGTCCCATGTCTTTCTCTAGGCTGGGAAGTACCACCCAGTTTCCAGACATTACCCTTCTCTTTTCCAGAGATGAAGAATTATATTTATTATAGACCCACCAATAGTTATTAGACTCCGAGACCCTTACTGTTCACCACATTCTTAGTCTGTTAAATTCTATGCTTCCTCTCTTGTCTGAATTGCACCATCTCCTCCAGATCTCTGTTCCATCTTTCCAGCAGGCTTCCCATGACACCTTTGACTCTGATGTCACCATCCCTTGACTTCAGTGTCAGTTTCATCCTCTGAATTTATGGTACTTGCTTTTTCATATTCAGTGTCAACTCACTTTGCTTTCTACAGCTTATAACATCATGCTTCCTCTTCTGTCCTTCATCCATCATGGTCTCTGGATATTTGTGCCATTTTGTTCTGACCAGTCTTCACAGCAACCCACCACCCAGGGCTGACAGCAATTCATGAAAACACATATCATATACAAACTGGGAATTGTGCATATTTCTCAATAGAACCCTTTAAAATTGTCTTTACTTCACATGCAGACATGTAGCTATAAATAATTAAATGGGCAACTCACTGAAAGGCAACTTCAAAAATAATAAATCAACCTACAGAGGAAAACAATATGTCAAAGACAACAGATGGTCAAATAATACAGCATATATAAAATGTTTGAGTAAAACCTAATTTGCTAAGTGTGGGTTGAAAATACCAAACATAATATACTAGTTATCTTTGTAAACAAAACAAAATGTGCATTTTTCAGAGTATCATTTCACTGAAATAGAAGGGCACTCAATCTATAATGATCTTAAAGTTATTTGACTCTTTTTGTAAATAATTTTTACAAAAATTGGATTTTTTCCCATACTTAATCTTACATGAATAATGTAAACCCAAAGCATTTTAACTAGTGTACTGCTCAGTATGACCTTTTGTAATTAGTTTCCCATGTGACTTGTGCAATTACTAAAGAAAATGAAGAGATCTTAAGGTTAACATCCATTTATCATGTTTTATCTTTGCTTTCCCAATATGTATGCACACACAAACATATGCACACATAAACTCTAAAATCACCATGGGAATAACAACCAGGGTTGAGTAATATATCCTTTATGGGGGCAGGGTCTGGGGCAGATTATGCAATAATTACGTAAGAAAACCTCAAATGCCCTTTTATTCTCATATAGCCAGGGTGTTAAGGCAAAAATCACTCCCTCAGATCAAACTGGTGTTATAACCTTTGAAGGGAACATAAAACAAGGACAGTCAAGCTAAAACCAGAAATATTTATAGGAAACATGCTCAAGAATGTGAGACAGGGTAAACACTGACAACCGTCGGAACAGCTCAGTGCAGGTATTTTCTCTCTGACAGCAGTTGAGTCCATGTCTCAAACATAACTTCATAACAAAAAGTATCTCTCTGGTCAAGAGCATGAACTGGAAGTTTAGATAGACTTAGGTTCAAATCCCAACCACTTCAGTGTCATTTAAATTCTGTGGTTTTGAGCAAGTTGTTTAATTCTTTAAGCCTTCCTTTCCTTATCTGAAAAATAAGGACAATACTTTCCCATAATTGCTGCTAATGTAAAGCCCTTTACTCTGGTGTTTGGCACAGAGTAAGTGCTCAACAAATGTTAGCTAAAATAATAAACATTAATAACATTAATAACCTGATATTTAGCATTCCATTTGTTTCTCACCAGGTTTCCTTTGGTTATCAAATAACCTGCCAGCCCAGACATTCATGAATTGGTTGAAAAGGGCCCACTGGACTGTGAGCTCCCTGGGTAAACTCAGTCTGGTTGTCAAACTCTTAACTGTTTAAATGCAATCTGAGTCCAGGCAATTAATTGTGCAAATATCAGTCTGTATTTCTGCAATGTCTGCTGTATGTCTTACAATTTGATGGGTCTTTTGGGAGCAACAGTAAGATCTTGCCTAAGAGATTTTAGGCTGAATTTATGGAACAGACTGAGGCAAGTGGCATTATCCAGATTAGAGAGGAAGATAAAGGAGAAAAATAGACATAACTCTGTTCCAGGACAAAAGGCTACAAACCAAAAGGAAGGCTGTATAAAGTCAACTATACAGCATAACACAATAATGGGTTGAATAGCAATATGGAACTGAGATCAGCTGCTATAAAAGACAACTTCCTGGGTTGGATAGTGGTGATGGTTAATTTTGTGTGTCAACTTTACAGGGCCCACGGATGTCTCAATAACTAATTCAAATTTATTTCTGGTTGTGTCTGTGGGGTGTTTCCAGAAGAGATTAGTATTTGAATTGGTAGACTGAGTAAAGTAGATGTCCCTCCCCAATGTGAGCAGACATCATCTAATCCACTGAGTGTTTAAATGAAGCAAAAAGGTAGAAGAAGTTTGAATTCTCTTACTGCCTATTTGAGTTGGGACATTGATCTTTTCCAGCCCTAGGCACTCCTGGTTCTCAGGCCTTCTAACCCAGATCAGAATCTATACCATCAACAATCCACTTCTTAGGCCTCAAACACATCACTGGCTTTTGTGGGTTTCCAGCTTGTAGAGCCTTGTCAGCTTCCATAATCACATGTGCCAACATTGTATATCTCTTAGATAGATAGATGATAGATTGATAGATTGATGGATAGACACTCTCTATAGATAAAGATACATAGAGATAGAGATGATAGAGAGAGAAAAAGAGAGAGAGAGAGATCTCCTATTGGTAACAATGGGCAACTATCCAAAGAACCTATTCAAAAAGAATACCAAGATTATTAAAGTTGAAAATATTAGTATGCACACACATCTTTGGGGTCTTGGCTTAACACCCAGCTGCTTTGTGGATGCTGGTAGCTTAAAAGAGAATCTTCCAGAGTACTTCAATGATGAATATATGAACATGAGATCTAGTACAATGAAGATAATGAGAACTTTTTAAACCACATACCCAGCTGCTCACTTGGTTAAGATTCACTTTGTCCAATTCCAGCTTAATTCAGTGGGACAGGATACAGGGTTTATCCTTGCCTAACTCCGTCTCCTTACTTCTAAACAATTAGTATATTACCTTCATTCCAGGTATCTTCATTTGAATTTCAAATTCACTATTTTCTCCAAATCATCAACTGAACTCTGAGGAGAACTATTTCAACCCTCTGAGATAACTTAAAAACTGATTGAAATTTTTCTTGATATCCTCATTCCTGAGAATCATTTTCCCACTTGACCATACCTTTATTTACACATTCAGCCACTCAAGTCACCAAGTGCTGACTCCTGCTACCAAGGCCAGTATATATGTTTGTTTAGGTTGCCATGGCAAAGTAACACAGACTCAGTGGTTTAAACAACAGAAATGTATCCTCTCATAGTTCTGAAGGCCAAGTCTAAAATTAGGTGTCGTAGAGTTGATTCCTTCTGAGAGCTGTGAATGAAGGATCTGTTCTAGGCATCTCACATGGGCTTGTAGATGACCATCTTCTCCCTGTGCTTCTTTTCATCACCTTCCTTCTCGGTATGTCTGTGTTCAAATCGCCCCCATTTTATAAGAACACCATTGGATTAGGAACCTACCTTATTCCAGTATGACCTCATCTTGACTTATTATATCTGTGGACCCTATTTCCAAATACAGTCACACTCTGAGGTTTTGGGTATTAAGACTTCAACATATCAATTTACATAGGGTAAGAAGGGGACAATTAAAGCCTTAATAACCAGGTACAGTACTACACACTGAAGGTAGAATTCCCCATGTAACACCTCCCTTCCTTCAATCTAACTAGAGGCCTTGGCCCCCTACACTGTTGTGAAAACAAGGGTCATTCTATGAAAGTTCCATCAATTGCCATCATCTTAACCTCTTTACTATATATAATTTCTCACATCTACTTCATCCTTCCATTATCCTTTAAGGTGAAATCCCCCCACATCCTAGATTCCAAGCTTTCCCAACTACTAAGGGACCCGAAGACCCACGTACATCTTCAGTCTCTAACATTTTCACCTTTCCATTGACTCATCTCCCTATGCTTAGGGAGAAGCAAAGATTTGTCCATCTTGAAAAAGCCGTTTTGGGGGCTCTGTGGATACACCAGAAACTAGCCAGAAATAAACCTCATGAAGCAGAGGCTTCTAAACAGTTTTGACGGTGATTCCATCATTTTCCTTCTCAGATAATGTTAAAATTATTTTTGTTTTGTCCTTTTCCTTCTTAGGTTCATTGTCTGGCAGCCTGCAAATTTAACTGACAAAAGACAGATTATCCAGAGAAAGGAACACAAACTTGATT
The DNA here is from genome assembly GCF_008692635.1 of Crocuta crocuta. NCBI lineage: Eukaryota > Metazoa > Chordata > Mammalia > Carnivora > Hyaenidae > Crocuta > Crocuta crocuta. The sequence goes on from NW_027529554.1 coordinate 799,319, forward strand.
AATATTTAAATGCATAGGAATTCACAGAAAAATTGAAACTCAAAGCAGCACTTAGACTCAGTGGTTTATATATCATTTTAACGAAGGAAAAGGGCTTTGGGCTTTGAGGTATAATAAATTGTGGCTAAGTGACTAGGAAATATATGGGGGAACTAATGGAAGATAAGGGTTATTTTAGTCAGGTTTGTTGATGCAGACCCATCTCATTGTCATCTCTGCATCTCTGGTGATAAGAGTTGCTTTCCTCTTCCTGGAACAAGAAAAGGGGACACCTTCACACGGGAAAATTTATGCTCTGCGTTTATGCAGAGAAGGGGGAGGGAAGAGAACTCTTCCTGCATCTACTGATTCTCAGTTGCCTTCAACTCAAAAAATTCCTAATGCCAAAGTAGCATACTTGGGGGCGATGTGTCCCCATCCCCTTCAGTTTCCATTTATGTGAGCTGAAAAAAGAAAGCAACTTCGTGTACTGTGTTGGTTGGCCCAAATTCCCCACTCTATGAAATCGTTTTCAGCATACACCAGGATGTAACTTTTGTAACCTACGAAAAGTGTCACTACATGATGTGCCCATCATGCCATCACATATTTGTCATTCCATGTATTAAACTCATAGCTGAGGTAGCTTCTGATTTTAAAATTTTAAATGAAGATAATCATTCAAAACGTCAAAGGCTTACCGTGATATATACCTCAATTCGTCAGGTACATTTCCATGGTTTTTATCTGTATTCAATTATATTTTGCTTTTGTAGCTAAAACCCTTTGCCATATATCTAATTGAAAAGTTATCTTCATAAATTTTCTTAAATGACTCAATTATTACAAGAGAAACCAGGAGGCCCCAGAGAACAGCAAAAACACTGTCATAGCCCTGATAAATAGGAAGTAAAATAAATTTTAACATGAGAGATTTCTTCAGTCAAAGAAAGAAAACAATTCCAGTTATGAGTGAAATTCAAGATAATAGGTATTTAATAACCAAATGAGACATTAGTCAAGAACTGTCTCTTGATACATGATTAATCTAATTTGATATTTGGACACTAAGAAGATTACAATGGGTAACGAGCTTCCAAGGGAATACCAAACACAACATTCATTCATTTATTCAACACTTAAAACATGTATTTAGCTTCTCCTGTATTTCAGGTGTTGTGCCAGGGACTAGGGACACAATATTGACCAAGATGGTTAGAATTTTCATTATCAACAGAAGAGGATCACAGAAGAAAGCTATACTACAAAGCGATATGCTGTTACAGGTAGGAAAAGCTTGAGGTCATGTGCAAATACTTAGCAAGAACAACTAATCTCCTATATGGGGTTTTGTATCTTCCTAAAGGACTACCCAAAAGATGAATAGAGGTTTAGTCAGAGAAAATAGAGGGAGAATTGTGCCTAGGTGGAGGTAAAGAGAACCAAAGAAATTAGTTTGGAAGCTGTGGCATCATTCAGAAAGTGGCATCAGCTAAAGCAGTGGCTGTGGATATTAAAAATTGGAATAAGATTGGGGCACCTGGGTGGCTCAGTCGGTTAAGTACCCCATTTTGGCTCAGGTCATGATCTCACAGTTCATGAGGTCGAGACCTGCATTGGGTTCTGTGCTGACAGCTCAGAGCCTGTGTTCAGATTCTGTCTTCTTCTCTCTCCGCCCCTCCACTGCTCAAGCTCTGTCTCTCTCTCTCTCAGAAATAAACATTAAATAAAATTTTTTAAGTGGAATAAGTTTGAGAAAGGTTTATGAGATAGATTTGGCAACAATTAATGACTGGTGAGATCCAGGAGAGTAAAGAAACAAAAGGAGTCAATACCAACTCCCAGATATCTGGCTTGAGCAAATAAATGATGGTTATACTTGATAGGCCTTGGACCACAAGGGAAAAAACAGATCCAGGAGGAAAGATGGTCATGTGGCTGTGTACACGTGTCATTGGCATGTCTGCGAGACTGCCACAGGATATGTCTACTAGACAAAGAAAAAAAAAGCTAAAAAGAGAGATATTAGCTGGAGATACTGATTCAGGACTTACTGGCAAAGAGATGGTAACTGAAACGAAGATATGATGAAATTTCCCTATGACTAAAAACAAGGTATGAATAATACCTTAAGAAAGAGTGAGATTTGGGGCCCCTGGGTGACTCAGCCAGTTACACCTCTGACTTCCGCTCAAGTCAGGATCTAACTGTTCCATTTGTGAGTCAGGGCCCCACATCAAGCTCTGTGTTGACAACTCAGAGTCTGGAGCCTACTTTGGATTCTGTGTCTCCTTCTGTCTCTGCCCCTCCCAGGCTCATGTTTTCTCTCTCTCTCTCTCAAAAATAAACATTAAAAAAAGAGAGAGAGAAAGATTTAACCCATTCAGAAACATTTGCATTCTTAAAGAAGTGCAAGTTGAAATAGGGGTTGGGTAGATAATGAGCTCCATTTCATATATCCAACATTAAAGGAGAATAAAAAGTCCAAAAAGAAACTGTTAGAATTGAGTTCTAGCAAGCATCTTCCTGCTACAGTAAATGTCAAGGAGTAACAAAGGTCAAAATGGAAGAGTAACCACAAGTATTTATCTTTGCTCTTTAACAAGGTTCTTTAAAATTATTATAAAGGAATAAAATAGATATAAACTCATAAGAAACCTTGTAACAAGAAGGCACAGGGTTCCTGGAAGAAGCTGTCTGAGAAAAATATATGTAGATTTAATGATATTTTTGAGATGTTACTAAGAACTTCAGAAAGAAGACAGTCAATACAACAAATTAGAAAAGTAAGTAAAATCTTCGGATAAAAACAAAAAGATGCCTGCAAAAGAAAACATAATCATAGCATACTGGTAGCCAGAGCAAAATTCGTTGCATTGCTATCACAAAGTAAATGGTATTTGCTGATTTTCAAATGTCAGAATCAATCACATAATAAAACCCAGAAGAATTCATTGATTATTAAATAGAATTTATGTCTAATCATCTTGTGCATGGTAAAGGAGCACTATGTGGTGCTGCAATTAAATTAAACTAAATTAAATCCAGATGGAATACCATTTACGTTGCCGACAGATTTTGTCTGGTTCTGTCGCTTCCAAGTATGAACACACGCACACCACCACCAGCACGGCCAGCACTGCTATCCCACCACCCACTATAACAACACACTTGGAAGAACTGGGGACATTTGGTCTTTGAGACTTTGCTTATATTTGTAGCTTCTAAACTCCCTATTACTTCTCAGCTAACTATGAGATGGCTCTTGGTATTTGGCTTGGACCTATAGTATCATAAAGTGTCTCCATTTTACATAAAGTCATACCATATTAACTCTAACTAGACTGTGAAAGTCAAGGTTGTATATTGTAACCCCAAGAACAACCACTGAGACTAACACAAAGCAGTATAGCTGAAGACCCAGTATGTAAATTAAAATGGAGTTCCAGGGCGCCTGGGTGGCTTAGTCGGTTAAGCGTCCGACTTTCGCTTAGGTCATGATCTCGCGGTTCGTGGGTTCGAGCCCCGCGTCCGGCTCTGTGCTGACTGCCAGCTCAGAGCCTGGAGCCTATTTCAGAGTCTGTGTCTCCCTCTCTCTCTGACCCTCCCCTGCTCACGCTGTCTCTCTCTCTCTCTCTCCTAGAAATAAATAAAAATATAAAAAAAAATAAAATAAAATGGAGTTCCAAAAGAATATATTCAATTAATCTGAAAGAAAGCCACCAAGGAGGAACAGAGAAACAACAACAGCAAAAAGGAACAGAGAACAAATAGTAAAATGACAGACTTCAATCTAATCGTATCAATAATTGTATTAAATGTTATTGGATTAACACCCCCTATTATAAGACAGAGATTACAGAAAAAAATTTTTAAAGACCCAAATATATGCTATTTTGAAGAGATACACTTTAAAAATAAATATGCAAATAGATGGAAATTAAATCATTGGGGGAAAATGCCTTGCTCACACCATGCAAACAGTAAGCATTAAGAAAGGCTGGAGTGTCTATATTAATATCAGGTAAAATAGACTTCAAGACAAAGTGTATTATCAGAGATGATGAGGGACAGTTTATAATGGTAAAAAGACCAATATATCAGAAAGATGTAACAATCTTAAATGTGTATGCATCTAATAACAAAGTTTTAAAGTATATGAAAAAAGCAGAATTAATGGAATATACTTGTATGCCAGAATCATACTTGTAGATTTTAACACTCCTCTCTCAGCAACAGATAGAAGAATGATTCCAAAATTTCATTAAAACATAAATGATTTCTGAAAAAAGAGCTAAATTTGATTAAGGTAATAAAAGGTTAGACTAATGGTGTTGCTGATATCAATCTACAGTGTTTACCAATGATTAACAATTATTCATGATTGGGTTTGTTTACCCTTCTAATAGCAGTGTATTGATGTCTACTACTGTTTTATTCTTACTTTAAGGTTTTTTTTATGTTTATTTATTTTTGAGGAGGGGAGGGACAGAGAGAGGGAGACACAGAATCCTAAGCAGACTCCAGGCTCTGAGATACCAGCACAGAGCCCGAAGCAGGTTTCGAACTCACAAGCCATGAGATCATGACCTGAACTGAAGACAGTTGCTCAACCGACCGAGCTACCCAGGCACCCCATACTATTGTTTTATTCTTAAAGCAATGAAGAACGATTAAGTATTTTTTATTGAGACATAGTTGATATATATAACATTATATTTGCTTTAGATATACAACATCATACTTTTATATTTGTATATATTCTGAAACAATCACCACAATAAGTCTCATTAGTATCCATCACCATACACAGTTACAAATTTGTTTTCCTGAAATGAGAACTTTTGAGATTTATTCTCTTAGCAACTTTCAAATATGCAATACAGGATTATTATCTATAGTCACTATGCTGTACATTACATTTCCACGACTTAATTTATTTTATAACTGGAAGTTGTAACTTTTGACACCTCCACCAATTTTACCCACCCTCCAACCCCTACCTCCAGCAATCATCAATCTGTTCTCTGTATCTATGAGCTCATTGTGAGTGTGTGTGTGTGTGTGTGTGTGCACGTGTGTTTAGACTGCACATGCAAGTGAAATCATACAGTATGTTTGACTGATCATACAGTCTGTTTGACATACAGTATGTTTGACTTCCTTCACTTAGCATAATGTCTTCAAGATCCATCAATATTGTTACAAATGGAAAAATTTTCTTTATTTTTTATGAATAATATTCCATTATATATACACACTACCAAATCTTATCTATTCATCCATCAATGGAAACAGGCTGCTCCTGTATCTTGGCTATTATAAATAATGTTTCAATGAACATGAGGGTAAATATATCTTTTCATGTTAGTGTTTTTGGTGTGGTTTTTTTTTGTCAGGTAAATGCCCAGAAGTAGAATTTCTGGATTATGTAGTAGCTCTGATTTTAATTTTTGAGAACTTTCCATACTGTTTTCCATAGTGGCGTCACCAATTTATATTCCTACTTATAGTGAACAAAGGTTTTATTTTCTACATCCCCTCACCAGCACTTGTTATTTCTCATCTTCTTGACGACAGCCATTCTAAGAGATGTGAGATGATATCTCATTGTGGTTTTGATTTGCAGTTCCCTGACGATTAGTAATGTCATATTTTTTCATGTATCCATTTGCAATATGCATATCTTCCCTGGAAAAAATGTCTATTCAGATCGTCTGGTCATTCTTTAATTGGATTTTTTTTTTGGCTATTGAGTTGTATTGGTTCTTTATATATTGTGGGTATTAAGCTCTTGTCAAATGTATGATTTACAAATATTTTCTGCATTTGGTAGGTTGCCTTTTCATTTTGTTGTTGGTTTCCTTTCCTGTGCAGAAGCTTTTAGTTTACTTCAGCCCCTCTTGTTCATTTTTGCTTTTGTTGCCTTAGTTTTGGGTGTCAAATCCAAAAAAATCATTGCCAAGACTCATCTCAAGGAGCCTACCTTACTTATGTTTTCTTCTGAGACCTTTTATGATTTTAGGTCATTAATCTACTTTGAGTTAACTTTTGTGTATGGTGTAACATAGTGGTCTAGTTTTATTCTTTAGCATGTGGCTTTCCAGTTTCTTGGTACTTTTTACTGAAGAGACTGTCCTTTCCCCATTGTACATTCTTGGATCCTTTGTTAAAAATTAATTGAACCTAAATGAGTGGATTTATTTCTGGGGGTCCCTATTCTGTTTTGTTGATCAATGTTGTCTGTTTTTATGCCAATACCACACTGTTTTGATTACTATAGCTTTGCAATATACATTGGAATCCGGGAGCCCCATGCCTCAGGTTTTGTTCTTTCTCAAGATTTCTTTGAGCTAGGTGATATTCTCCAGTGGCACAGAATAGCACAAACATAAGCAAAATAGTATATGATTAGTCAAATTAAAATCTGTAGGTTTTCCCAGTAGGTGGGAGATAAAGACAAGGGTTTACCTGGTTAAAGATTATCAAGAAAGTGTTAGCCAAGTAATTTAAATGTATTATAGAAAAAAAGCCAACCAGGTAGACAGGGGAAGAGCAAGAAAATAGATATTTAGCTATTAATAATAATCAAAGCATTATGGACTGCTATAATAAACACCAGTATTTCAATAGCTTAATACAATAACTCACTCACTTGAGTGTTAATGATTAGGATAGATGAAGGCTTCTGCTCCAACAGTCATTCAGGAGCATAGGCTAACAGATGACCTAATATTCTCAACATTGCTTTCCAAAGTGACCCCTGGACATGACATTCATTCATCCAGTAAACTGAAGAAAGGCTTTGCTTCTTAATCACCTGAACTTAAAATTACATCACATCACTCACTCTCAAGGTCCTTGGGAAGAATTAGTACTCCCACCTAAATGCAAGAGCTGCAAAGTAATAACTTGGTGATATAGCCACTTCCTAACAAACGAACAAAAACTCAACATTAAGAAAAGGGAACATAAATTTTTGGTACACAGCTGAATGCCTCAGGCACAAATTCCGTATGAGATTGAAGAGTCTAGACCGGGACCATGCCCATAACATATTGGTCCAAAGTGAGGGGTGGAACAATCCTTGGTGAAGTACCAGATCCATGTGCAGAAGTCTGACTAAAATGAAATGGAAAGAAAAGTCAATGGAGGAGAAAAACTCAAGAAACTTCTAGAAAATGGTGTGGGTTATCCTGGAAGTCACTCACGATAATGGCAAGACCTAGAGTAGATTATTAGTGAGTTGGTTAGTCTTCATAGAATGAGAGGAAGTAACTGAGAGGAAGGTAAATGACAGCAACATAGAGGGGAAGAAAGAGGAGTAGGTGAAAGGATAAATTTCAAGGCAGAATTAAGCTTTAATCAGGGGGGATTATGATCAGCAAGCGCTTCTAGAATACAAGAACATGCGGGATGGGTTTCCAGTGTCTCCCTGAAGTGAGAGAATATATAGACTCCTTTCGGGGGGCTGCAAAGCGGCAGTAGCCACAAAATGAGAACCAATTTCTATGAAGGAAAAGAGGAAAAGAAAATATCATTGAAAAAATAAAAACCTGATGACATCTAGCAATTAAGTAATATATTACCCCCATGTTGAAATGGTAAAAATTTAATCCTCTGATTCATTCACATTTGGTTGGTATTAATTAGCAAAGTATTCAAGATGTGAATACCCCACTATATTTAATGCGAAATCTATACCAATTTACATGAAAGATCTGAATTTCATTCGCACCCTTTGTCATAATACATCTTGGCCACGTCACTTTTTTAAGCCTCAGATATAACATCTATAAAATGTAAATAATTAGAACTAACCCACAAAAGTCAGAAGGGTGACTGCACATTGTTTGGGTTTATTTCACTGCTAAAATCTATGATTCTACAAAATTACAGCTAGGAAGGATGAAAGGAATTTTTCACTTAAGATCTAGACAGTAAAATCTTGTAAATCTTAGAACTCTCAAATCAGATACATCATACAGGCATATAGGAAACATAAATCATGCTGTCTAAAATAACATTTTAACAATTCTGACTTTTGAGGGAAGAATTCAAACAATGACAAGAAATATTTTGTGTTAAGAGTAACTTCACTCATCAGACACAACAGTGATTTTCCTTCTTTTTCTTTCCTAGAACTCTGCATTTAAGTACAATTTTCCAGAGAAGACAAATATGTGAAACAAATGAAACCAGAATTGCCTCTGTGGGAGTAAGAGATAGGAGCACAGATTGGGAAAAAACCCAGAGCACAGCTCCTTCCTTAAATGGGCTTCTTGGAGCACCACTGAAGACGAAAGCACAAGGGCAAAAATGACAGAAAAAAAAAAATCTCTTCAGGCTGCCTTTCTTTTAACTGCCATAATAGTTTCCCATTAAGACTTCCTTACAATCAGGGGCACCTGGGTGGCTCAGTCAGTTGTGTGTCCGACTTCAGCTCAGGTCATGATTTCACAGTTTGTGGGTTCAAGCCCCGCATCAGGCTCTGTGCTGACAGCTAGCTCAGAGCCTGGAGCCTGTTTCAGATTCTGTGTCTCCCTCTCCCTCTGACCCTCCCCTACTCACACTGTCTCTCTCACTCTCAGAAATAAATAAAAACATTAAAAATTAAAAAAAAAGACTTCCTTACAATCAAAACTCATTGCTATGCCTACAGTCAATGCTTAATCATTTATGTTGGCCTCACATTCTCTCTACCCATTCCAATGCCAGACATGTTGATGTTTAACCATGTATATTTTTTCTGCATTTTTACTTTCTCTATTGCATTGCCTTTAATTGCTTTGCCTAATTGTATCATGCACAAATTTAATCAACATTCCCTAACTTTCAGCTACCACAAGCCCTCCAATTTTTTGAGGACAAAAAGATACATATAATTGTTGAATTGGCTAAAGTACTAGGACCAAATGTCCAGTTCTGAATTAAACACTAAAGTGTATGAGGGATATATTGAAAGAATTCAAAAGAAAGAAATACAGATGAAAACATGTGGAAATTAAAGGAAGTGAACCTGTTTAACTGGTCAACGACCATGTAATGAGAAACTCAGTAACTGTTCTCAGGTTGGGGGCGGAGACATTATGCATTGGTAACTTCTCAACCCTTGCTATTTTATGGGGAATTTAAGTCAGGAAAGAGAGGAGAATTCTTTCTTAATGAGAACTGACTGGGCCCCCAGTGCTACTCAGCAATTCCATGTCAGCAAACTTGCCCATTCTTCTGAATGGCTTTTCCAAGCATTTGCCATATTCTTCAAGATCTCCATGGCACCCTCACTCTCCAATAATATCCAAGAAAAAAATTAGAGGCATAAATAAAGGCAATGCAGGTGGGATTACAGAGCAGATGTGGCATTGGGAAAGAGGGAAAGATGAAGGGTTGAGGAGCTCTTTGGAACCATGGAAGAAAGGATGTTGATGAATAGGTCAGTGACCAGTCCTGCTGTTCACCAAGACAGAGCATGAAGGAGGAAGCAGAAGGTGAAAGGGGAAGGAAGAAATTATAATTAGAGTCCAAGCTCATTCTGCATGTCACAGGCCAGGCCAGTAAGTCAAGAGGCAAGATACTGGGGCAAGGAAAGTGACTTAATCAGAAGGCAAGGAAACCAAGGAGATGGGGGACTATTATCCCAAAGAACCACCTTTCCTTGGCGTGATATTAGAGTTTCTTTTATGTTAGCAAAAGGAGGAAGTGGAAGGGGTTAGAGCCAAAAGATGACTGACATCTTGGAGACATCTGAGGAAGGTCATGTAACTTCTTTGTTCTTGGTCAGTTGATCTTTGCGTACAGGAGTCTGGTAGTGTTTTTCCTGTAAAGCTCAAACCTAGTATAGTCATTTCTATACATATTTCCTTATTTCCTTGAGTAAGGTAGGTTTCACATAAAAAGCAGTCATTACAAATCTTAGTTGTAACATGTCTATGTGCAGGGCTAGGCAGAAGTTTACATGCTATAGGTCACAGCAGCTAGGGAAATAGAAGCAATATGGAGTCAGACATACTAAGCTTCTTCCTGTTACAAAATGGTGATGACTAGGGGTGGCAGGTGTTCCTTGTTGAACATACAGAATCAAGGTGAGTTAGAGATATGAAGTGGAAATGTATGGAAGGCAGTCAATTATGCACAGCTGAGGCTGGGCTGAGGCCACAGATTTCAGAATCCTTGGTGTGTCTAACACCATTAGTGCATATGAAATTAACCAGGATGAGGGAAGGGGTCCTCAACTGTGTTCATGCACCCCTTTTGTTTCTTGAGTAATCTTCAACTGGTTTTTATAATCCCCTAAAAATTATGTATGATTTCATGAGCACATTCATTTTACGTGGAAACAGGGTCTATATTTTTCTCCAAATTCTCTACCCCAAAAGTTTGGGTTTTTAAAAATATTTTAGTCACCCACTCCTCATTACTACCTTTCATTTATTTCCCAGACCAATTTAATCTTATTTTTTCATCACCTTTTAAAGGTACTTCTCTTGCCAATAGCACCAATGACCTCCTAGATCAATTACTTATTTATGTATGTATTTTTGAGAGAGAAAAAGAGAGCACATGCAAGCAGGGGAGGAACGGAGAGAGAGGGAAGCAGAGAATCCATAGCAGGATCTGCACTGATAGCAGAGAGCCCCACGTGGGGCTTAAACTCACTAACTTTAAGATCATGACCTGAGCTGAAGTCGGATGCTTAACCAACCGAGCCACCCAGATGCTCCTACCCTAAAAGGGTTTGAGCCAGAGGTGTAGATTCAGAAATGATATCTAGGAAGTATGTTCTGAAGAACCTAATGTTCATACATATAAAGGGAATCATGAGCCAAGATGGGGTCTGAAAAGTCGCTGGCAGGAAGAGAGTCAAAGAAACAGAAAGATGCAGGGCTATGTCCAAGAAAAGGAAGGTATGAAAATGCCCCATCCCATCATTCAGGGCACAACTCAAATGTCAACTCTCAGCAAGGCCTTCTCTGACTACTTAGCTCAAGCACACATATGTATTTATTGGATATCTCTCAACTGGTCACAGTGTTTTTTTATTTTCTGTTTAATGTTGTTCTAAGTAAAGAGAAATTACAATTTTAAATTATGAGCATGAATTTTTCTGTCCATCTTTACCTTGTACAATGCTGGTTTTCAGTGCAACCCTATAAGAACATTTATCTCAGGGGTGCCCAGGTGGCTCACTGAGGCATCCAACTCTTGATATCAGCTCAAGATCTTGATCTCAGGGTGGTGAGTTCAAGCCCAGCATTGGGCTCTGTGCCAAAAGAAAGAGAGAGAGAGAGAAAGCACTAGAACCAGAGAAAGAGAGAGAAAGAAAGAAAGAGAAAGAAGAAAGACTTAACTTGTATGCAAAATCATCAAACTTACATGATTTGTATTTTGTAGCTCATACATTAATACTTCGTGAAACAGTGGAAACACTGCATAGAGCTAACTTAACTTGCCATGTCACTTCTTGACACAGGACCTTCTGCAATACTCCAGCTTACTGAAAAATCAGAAAGGGCTGCTGAAAAGAAAAGGAACTCTGAGTCGCTTTCCTTTTCACTCTCCTCCTGTGTCATGGTTTTCCTGGTGAATGGTTAGCCAGTGTATGGAAGTAACAGGAGTATCAAGGATATGCTAGGGCCCCTTGGGCATTGGTGTTTCTTAGAAACCATTGCCTGCTTTTAGAGCAAGTCTGGTTGGAAAGAAAAGTGAATCCTTTGGGGCTTTCAGCGCTGCCCCTGCTCATAGATGTGGCACGTACTCCCTTGAGTCTTGCTCAACTTCCTTTCCCTACAGAATGACCCAATCTTTCTTTCCCAGTCTCAACTTTACCAGGGGAGAGATTAGAGATTAGATTGTAGAAACTGCTCCTGTGACGATCCAGGAAATACTGCAGTTCCAGGAGTCCCTGAGGGAAACATAGGGAAACCAGCCACCCTAGACCAGAAGAGGGACTTTGCTTAAGTTTCCAGTGAGAGGTTTGGCTTCTGCAACACTGGGAGGTCCATAGGATGGCAGGCTCTGTAAGTGCTGAGACCTGTGCCCAGTTCATCAGCAATATCTCAAAGGAGAAGAACAGTTCTAACGTGGAAAGCCGAGAGCTGGGTTCTGAGCCTTACATACCTGGCTTAGGAGGGAAGGGTAAATGTCCACTCACTGTGTTTGACTTATAGAGGAGCCAAGCTCTGAAAACAGCATCACTGTCTCAAGAAATAGGGCTGCAAAGTTGTTGACACCTGCAATCACTAATCAAAAAAGCAATGGAAACTATGGTGACCACCCTGGACATCCAGGGTCCTGGATATCCTTCCTGTACCATCCAATGAAGAGAAGAATGGAGCCAGGTGGGTGTGGGTGTAGAATCATATTTAATGTATTTAGAAAAATGAAGAAAAGTGACATTTCCTTCATTGGTCTCATAACCACTTCTTACTTGAGCTCAAGAAATAAATCCACCCAGTCTATTCTTTTTGACTGAGACATAATTTACATATAACATTGTTACACACCTTAGAGTTTAAGTTGTACAACATGTTGATTTGATACATATTGTCCTATAATTGCCACTGTAGCTTTAGCAAACACTCTATCCTGTCACAATGATAATGTAATTATCATTCTTTTTTATGGTGAGAACATAAAAGATCTAGTCTCTTAGAAATTTCAAGTACATAATACTGTATATATACTAACCATATAATAATATAATACATATAATACAGTATATATAGTAGATACAGTACATATAGTAACCATGCTGTGCATTAGATCTCCAGAACTCTTCATCTTCTAGTGTCAAGTTTATCCCTGAAATAATATCTCCCCGATTCTTCCACCACGCCCAAACCCCCAGAAATCACCATTCCACATTCTGGTTCTACAAGTTCAGCTTTTTTAGATTCCACATATAAATATCATAACATTATTTGTCTTTATTTTTACCGTCTCACATTAGATCATTTCAACTTAAATCCAAGTCACACAATTATAACTGCAAAATTCTGAAACCTCTTTTAAATAACATGGGTAGGCATTTATATTAAAATGCAGAACTCAACAAATACAAACCCTCTTCTGCACTAGACATTCATAACTATTACTTACATCATTTGCTTCTAAGGAAAGAAAATCTGTTCAGCTGGTAACCACAGCCTGCTTACTTATACAATTGAAATCACTTTTAGTTCAGTGGGAGAAGCCATACATTACCTTGGAGATTCTTTAAGAACTATGTGTATTTAAAAAAAAAAAAAGAACTATGTGTATTTTTTTAATACAGTAAATCAGTTAATGTAAATTAGTTCAGGAAATATTTCATCAGGCTGTCATATGGCATTTGGCAATAATCCTTACTCCTACAACTATCAAAGTCACAATTATATTTGCTTCACTGCACTTAAAATGGCAATGTGATCTACGAACAGGTGTTTCTCTTGGAATTAGATACAGCAGGCCCAAGTTTGTTTCCAATAACAGAGCTTGGCTTTCAAGCTTCATAAGAGAACTTTCTAAAATCACTGGGCCTCAAATGGGCTACTTGAAATACAAGATTTTTCTTGCTCCCATCAAAAGCAGGCAATGTAAAACCAGTTGTTTATATACATATTTCCCCCATTGCTCCCTACGTTACTGATTTAAGAGAATATTTAACATTTTTTAAGTTTATTTCTTTATTTTGAGAGAACGAGAGAGAGAGAGCGAGCAAGTGTGCAGAAGAGGTAGAGAGAGAGAATCCCAAGCAGACTCTGCACCACCAGTGTCAGCCCAATGGAGGGCTGGAACCCACAAACCGTGAGATCATGAGTGAGCAGAAGTCAGAGGCTTAACCAACTGAACCATCCGGGAGCCCGACCATTTAATGTTCTTAAAATTCCTTCATAGATTCCCAAGATATTTTCCAAAACAAACAACTAAAAGATAAAATAGTTTTTATTTCAAGTCACTAATTGGTCTTCTAGGCTACCTTGATTTTAATTTTTAACCACTTTCAAAGACGCATTTTTCTGAAAATTAAATAAACATAATTTTTCCTTGCAGTCCCCCTGCATTGTTACTGTGGCTTGTTTTCCACATTGGCAACTTGAAAAGGCACCATAAAAGGAACTCTCATTGTTTATGTTTAATGATCTGTGCTGATGGGTGTTCTTTAAGCAATGTGGTTTTGCCAGTTCAAAGGAGTGGGACCTATACTTGAGGACAAAAATTCTTCACTATTTTTCCATGCCTCAAATGAGACAAGACAGATCTCACTCCTTCTAGACCACTGTTTCTCAAACCTGAGTGTGTATCACGATCACCTGGAAGTCTTGTTAAACCAGGGATAAGTGGGCTCCGCCCTGAGATTTCTGAATCAGTACATGAGGCTGGAGAATTCATATTTGTAACCAGTTCTGAGGAACCACTGTTAGAAAGCATCCTAGAGGTCCAATAAGAAACAAAAAGTGTTGCCAAAAAAAACTTTAAAATGCTACTAAAGAAAATTAAAACATTTTATACTTCTGACTCTAAAATGTGTTGGCCTCATAATATTTCTTAAAAGAATTGTACAAAGAAATAATATTATAAATATCTATTTTTTCACAAATATGCCTAACATTATTATACTATATCTTTTTTTTAAGTTTAAGCACAGCAATTTATTTTATTTCAGTTTTTAAACAGTGTCCAAAGAACATACCTATCTTTCATTTCAGAATAATAAAAAGTTAAAGACACTCTATAACCCTTATAAAAACAACTTCATTCATTGAGTTAAAATTGACTCCACATATGTTTACAGATTTTCCAAAATTTACAAAGCAACCTCTGACTACATGTAAAGTAAAATTTTTCTAAAGTCATACATGAATATGAGTGTGGTTTGCTACCAATTATTTGTACCTCATTTTAAAACAAGGTCACATTTTTTTTTCATTTCCAATTTGCACAATGTATCATGTCACCATTTATGTGATAATGTAAGAAATGGCATTTAATAAAAAAATCAACTTACCTTAGAATCCTAAATGCACACGATATGTTAGAGAATAAATAAATGTAGCCCTTGTAATAAATTACTGCCCCACAATACTAATTCCTGAATCTTATGGTGTAAATTAATGTCCAAAGGAAATATTTTTCACTCAATAAAGATTTGAAACTGCGCATTATTAAACATGTGTGCCTAAGAACTGAATTTTAATAGACTTTAGGCCCTGCATATTTTCATGTTAATTTGAAGCACTTTTTAAAATTAACATGTTTGTCGACTGCCTCTCAGTGTTTAGCTCTCTGAAAACTAACTCCTCTGCTCCACGTTGACTAGCGCAGGTAAAGAGAATTTTGTGATGAGGAGGATAACTTCAAGGTGACAAGTTTACTTCTCAGGACTTCAGATTGCTTTTCTTATTGTGTCATTTAATAATCAAGCGTGATGGTAATAACAACCCTGTTCAAGAAACTCATTTTAATGATGCTAAGAACACCAATTCTCCCAGCCTTTCCAAAACATATAAATTACTACTGTGATGTAAAGACTTATAAAGTCTAAATTCTAAATTAACTTATAAAGTTAAATTAACTTTAAAACTAACGAAGATGAGAGGCACCTGGGTGGCTCAGTTGGTTAAGCATTCGACTTTGGCTCATGTCATGATCTTGGAGTTTATGAGTTTGAGCCTCGCATTGTGCTCTCAGCACAGAGCCTGCTTCAGATTCTGTGTCTCCCTCTCTCTCTGCCCCTCCCCGGCTCACACTCTGTCTCTCTCTCTCTCAAAATAAATAAACATTAAAAAAAGTTTTAATTAACAAAGATGAGTAAATTGCTGGAAGTAAAGAATAGTTACTACTTATCCTAGAGAAAGAAAAAAAGATAAATCCAATACCAATGCCAATCATCAACGATATGCGAGTAAATAAAGTCCGCCATCAATTGACTAACTTGACATAACACACCTGGATTCATTGTCTCTCCAGCCCTACTCTTCCTAATCTTTTAATGCATCACTGTTTTGCCAAGCTTCTCTTCCTTCAGGAATTCAGCAGGGATCGGGCACCAGACATACACTGGTATCAAGAACAAAGTTTAAGATGTCCCATCTCCTTGCTAATAGTCTCAGAGGCAAGAGGTCGAGCCTACAAGGTTGACTCATTTAGCTTCTACTTCCAGAACCTCATTGTCCCCACACCTGCCCTTTTTCTCTCTTTTTTCATTGTTAGTGCCCAATACTTGTTAGTACCTTAACTTTTTTTAAGTACCTGTTTGATTCTTGGTAATTGCAGGGTGAATTTTCATGACTCCCCTTAGCTTTAGTTCATAATTTGTCCCTCTATGCCATGACTGAAGCTGCTATTTCTCTAGTACCTCCTTTCCACCACCACCACCCCCCCACCTTGGTTCCAACATGTACACATGACTCACAATATTCCACCCAGAAAATTCCTGACTTCCCTATAGCAAATCTGGCAAGACATTTGACCCTTATGACTATTTGATATAATTACAAACAGACACATGTGGAGAAAACCCAACTTCACATTTCAAAAGTCTAAGGTGACTTTTCAAAAGGTAAATAGCAATCTATCAACATGATAGGAATGAGGAGCTGCCAAAAAATGTCTTCATTAAGATTTTTACCCCCAGACCCAAGTTAGATTAGTCTCTGGAAGGTAAATTCCCTGCAGCTATTTCATGACAAGCTATCACAGGAATGAACCATAAATTAGAAATTCCAGTTGACCTCTAGTAATTCTAAAAGAAGATTAAATGAGAAATAAGAGACACATTTTTGTTTTCACAACTAGGATTTCGTTTTCCAACACCTTCTTATTTCAGTCGCACAGCCTGAGAGTATTATCTCACCAGGAGAAGAGTAATATGACAGAACTGATCTGTCTTCACATAGCAAAATCATAAACTTAATTGCATCATGATATAGTACTTTTTAAATATTTGCTTTTATGACAATTATGGCAACAGCAGTTACTATTCTTGGTCTTCATAAGTTCATATACACCAACTCATAAAATCTGACAACACTGTCATTCAATTGAGTTCCTAATCCATTCACTTACCATATGTCTTTACCTTTGTCAGTCTTTCTTTTTTCAGTCTTCAGCCCCAACCCTTGCCCGATTTTCCTCTTAACTATACTCACCATCTCTGAATATCTCCTAAACATTTTCAACCTTGGTACTACTGCTTTCTAAACGTACTGGCAGAAGAAAGTTCTGAATTGTGGTAGACTGTGTATCTGCTCACCAATCCTACCCATCTTTCATCTTCTGATAATGTATCCTATACTACTTTCTAATCATCAAAGTAAATGCAAAACCTAGTCTCAGGTAATTATAAGGTTCTGTTCCCCTAGGCACAATGCTTAATTCATGGCCAAACATGTAACCTAAAAGCAGAGACCTGCACCAACAATTCTTTAATTAGACAAGGAGGTGTGTCCTTGCTTTGAGGATCATGGACAGGAAAAGATAACAACCAGAGATTAACAACAGCCATTATGTCAACCACACAGGGAAAATCTATCTAAAGTAATAAAGCATAGAGAAGCAGAGATTTTAAAAAATAGAGAGAGAAAGGAGGAAGAGACCTGTGGAAATAGACAAAGAGACTTGATGAGCTTGACTGAGTTGGATTTCTGTCACCTGCACTCCAGGGAATCCTGACGAATACAAAAATGGGAAGTGGGTTGTCATACATAAGAAAAGCTAACATGTGGGCATAACTGAGTTGATAAGAGGTAGAAAGCAATAATGATTCTTCCATCCCAGACTCGTAAATTGACAACTTAGCCATTCAATATAAAGTCATCTGATAAAACCATCAATTGTCATGTCTGAGGACAAGAGTGTGGCATGCCACCTTCCCTTTCTCCTACCCCAACAATTGTGGAAGTGTGTATCAAGAGAGAATATTGTCAAGTCCCTGAGTGATCACAATGTGAGAAATAAACTTCCATGAGGGCTGTTTCTTACTGCAGCCCCTCCCCCCTCATAGCGTATACTGGTTCAGTATACTGATTCAGAAATTGGTAAGGAGGGGTGCCTGGGTGGCTCAGTCAGTTGGACATCCGACTTCGGCTCAGGTCATGATCTCACAGTTCATGGGTTCGAGCCCCGCATAGGGCTCTGTGCTGACAACTCAGAGTCTGGAGCCTGTTTCAGATTCTGTATCTCCCTCTCTCTCTCTCTCTGACCCTCCCCTGCTCACGCTGTCTCTCTTTCTCTTTCTCTCTCTCTCTCTCAGAAATAAATAAAATATTTAAAAAATTAAATTAAGTTAAAAAATTTTTAAAGAAATTGGTAACAAGACATAGTGTGCTCTCATAACAACAAAAAGAGAACACGTGGCATTGGCTTAAAGGTCAGGTGGCACACAGGAAAGAAACTGGTGTCGAAACTGTAAGGATAGTTATCCATATTACATAGTGACAAAGCATTTAGTAATATTGTCACCATTGATAACCTGGCAAGCAGACAGTGCACCTTAAGAATTTATAATCCTAGGACAAGAGATTATAGAAATTTAGTGGCTGTTGTTGCTGTTGCTGGTTGTCATTGTGTATGTTTCATAAGATTTTATAAAAAGCAAATAAGCTTAGCAGAGAATTGTCCAGTTTGGGAAAAAGAAAGAAAGAAAAAGAAATAGAATCCAGGACTTCAGCACTTGAAGGATTGGAAGAACCATGTGTTTTTCAACCACAACCAATAAAAAATAAAATTGAAAGATTTTCTTAGCTACAAAGGCCAATCAAAATCAACCTTGTAATAAAAATCAAATTAAAGTTAGGCCCATTATATCCATTATTAAAATCTCTGAGGATACTGAAATTTCTAAGAGCAAAGACCCAACAAACACTCTGTTTCTGTAAAGCCTTTCAATTGGACCAAATGTCTCAGGGAGAAGACAGGAAGTGGCTGCTCCAACAAAACTTAATACTCAAGTTACTTGAAATTACGTCATTAAATGCAAAGAGATGCATAGGCATGAGGGCAAAAAAGTAGCATCATAAATCAGGGAACTGTGTTTACAAAACTTCTGAGAAAAGAACTATAGAGGTGGACACCAACAGATGAAGTTAATTAGAATCAAATAAATAAGAACGCAACGAAGTCCTTGAGAGAGGTGTCCTACTACAAAGACTATCAACCTAAGCTTAAAAACAAAAATGGTGATTGTTCTAGTTGTGAAACAACCTTGAATACCCAACCATCTAAAAGCAAAAAAGAAGCTATGTAGGGGCACTAACGTGGTTCAGTTGGATAAGCTGACTTTGGCTAGGGTCATGATCTCACAGTTCATGGGTTCAAGCTCTGTGATGGGCTCTGTGCTGATGGCCCAGAGCCTGGAGCCTGCTTTGGATTCTGTGCCTCCCTCTCTCTCTGCTCCTCCCCTATTCACATTCTGTCTCTCTCTCTCTCTCTCTCTCTCTCTCAAAAATAAATACATATTTTAAAAAAATTTTAAATAGGAAGCTGTGTATTTTTTTCAGCCCCCAACTCTAACATTGAAGGACATATTCTTCAACATCCACTGTAGATGTGGAAAATCAGATAATACAGAGGAAGGACCCTCCAGAGTGCAGACCAAGGGGGGCAATGGACAATGGACAGGGGAGCCTCTTGCAGGGAGTAGACTCAGCCTAGTTAATGAACATTCCCCATCCTCAGGGTAAGGAGCCTCACCTCATCTGCTCAGCAGGATTTCAGAATTGCTACACACAGCTATCTATAGGGCTTCTCCTCACCTTCTGCTTTCTAGTGAGAACGTTTATTGCAATTACCTTGTCCCTGTTCCACCATTGCATATTGGGGGAAGATAGCTTCCTTTTCAGTTCACATATGTTTGGTCAAGAGAAGCCACAGACAGATACCAGTCAGATATACCCGTTTTATATATCATTCAGAGATTATGATCTGTGGGCTTGATATGGTGACTAGATTCAACCTCTCAAAGTCTCCCTTAGAAAAGAGGTTAGTGTATTATGCTTACAGGTATTCAGACAGGCAGGTTGAAGCTGTCATTGGTGCTGTTCATCATAACAGTTCTGTTCCCCTTCTTCCAGGCACATGGTTGAATTGTCCTTCCCTTACCATTTTGGAATTAGGCCATTGAAATGTGAGCAGATATGATGTATATCACTTTCAAGTAGAATCTTTAAAAGCCAGTGTACAATTTACCATGTTATCTTTTTCCCACTCTGATAATCAAGGACGCATGTGTCAATATGGAACCTCCATCAGCCTGATACCTGAGAGACCGTAATGATGAGAACCTCCCACTGACCCATGATGGTCATGTAGAGTGAGAAACAAATTTCTGTTGATTTGAGCAACTGAGATTTTTGTGGTTGTATTTTATAACAGCGTAATCTAGTATACATTGCCTGAGAGACCTTCTAAAAGCAAAAAAGAAAAATAAAGATAAGAAATGCCTTTTCTATACAGATCACTATAGATCAGATGATGATTTATTTACAGCGCTGTAAAAATCCAATTACGTACCCAAACCAAAAGTTGGGATCCAGACTAAGAAGAAGAGTACTTACAAGGAGCTGAAGAAATAAGGAAACCCTGGTTTCCCAACCTTTCTCCAAGATGCCCCACAGGACAACCTCTGAGTTAAAGAGGTAACAATGCCTCTCCTCATCGAGTGCCAATCACTAGAACGCATCCCGGCATTAGATGGCAGATTAGCTCTACCACATGAACCCACACAGTTTTCTCCTTGCTTTGAAACAGAAGCCAAGTTAGCCGCCTTTAAAACAGGGTTAGGGACTCCAGCACATGCTAAAAGGAAGACCCACAAAGGCAGCCCCTAAATTGGTTGACCAAGACTCTAAAAACTTTGGTTAATTGCTGAGTGCCCCAAAGTCAAAGGCACTTGCAGTCTACCAAGGTTTTAAAGGACTTGAGCTACCAGACACACTCTGAGCCTAGACTAGATTGGCAGTTCCTAAATTATGGTCCACAGATAGGGCCTGGAGAAGTCGTTACTGATTTGTAATGAAACGAGAAAAATGAATACAATGTCATCATGTTTTATGAAACTGTGTTTAGTTTAAAGGACTGTTTTGTGTTTGAACATTATATTTTCCTTAATTGTGCAGTAACCAAATGTCCTGAGATTTATAAAATCATGGCCAAAAAAATGGTAAGTAAGGCTTTTGTTGTTGTTTTTGTTGTTGTTGTTTCTTACGCAATAAAACTGTTTGGTAACCTTATGTTGTTCCCGTTGTTTTTATTAAAATTCTATGTACTTATAAAATGACTATTTTTATTTGATCTTCAGATCTAAAAACTTCTGAAGGAATCTTAAGGAAAACTTCCTGTGCCATCCTCTAGAGCTGCACTGTCCACTACGACAGCCACTAGCCACACATGGGTCCTGAGTACTTGAAATGTGGCTAGCCCAAACTGAGGTGTGCTGTGTGTGTAAGATGCACATACCAGATTTCAAAGACAGTAAAAAAAAAGTACTTAAATATCCATTAGTAATGTTTTTACTGATTCCATGTTGAAATGGTAATATATTGGATATATTGAGTTAAAGAAAATGTATCATTCAAATTAATTTTACCTATTTCTTTTTACTTTTTTAATGTGGTGACTGGAAAATTTTAAATTACTCATGTGGCTCATTTTGTACTTCTATTGGACATCTCGCCTAAAGTCGAAGTCTGAATAAATAAACAGATAAATAAATAGTCAAAGTCTGTTCATAATCAACCATAATTAAAACTGTTTTCTTTCTGGCAATGGCCAGTGTTTGCAGCCCTTGCAGCCACACTAAACCCGAATAGCTGACTTACGTCTGTTACACAACAGCCTCGTCTCCCTAACTGAAGTCTGCTCTTTCTCATCTTTTGCATCACACAGTCATGAGACTTGTCTTCTTTATTAGTCTTTTTTTATTATATCAATTTACTGCTCAGAAATTGATAGCAACTTTTATATCCTACTTTTTGTTATCTAGTCAACCTCACATCTGACACTTTCCAACAAGTGATTAATTACTCCCTGACTTTACAATAGCATTTCTTGGTTATATTTTGGCCTAGACCCATCCAGACCTGCTGTTTGCACGCACTTGTTTTTGAAGCAAAATGTTGTTTCTATGACTCCCTGTCAGCCCGTGACTTTGTCTGCCTTCCACACTCACGACACAGATTTTCTTCCCTAAAGAATGATCCATAAGTGACCCCACCTAGTTCTCTGTACCAGCCTCCTTGACACCATCTCATACCTTCTTTGCCACATTACACTCATGGCACCAATTTACATTTGTTGCAAAATTTGGTAAAATATTTTTTAGGTAATTCATATGTATGCATTCTATCTCCACACTAATTTATAAGTTTTTCTGAAGCAGATTACTGTATTTCATAAAATGACAGGGTTATAATTACCCTAAAAGATCAACTACTGGGGTGCATGACTGGCTCCATTAGTAGAGCACACAACTATTGATCTCAGGATTGTGAGTTTAAGCCCAATGAGGGTGTAGAGATTACTTAAAATAAATAAATCTTTAACAAAATAAATAAATGAAAGAGTAGCTATCGCTTTCACAGGTGAGACAACAGAGGACCAGAGCATTTAAGTGACTTACCAGAGTTTACATGTCTAATCAATGGCAAAACTTGGACTGGAACTCGCCATCCTCTCCTGGCACTACTGGGACAAGCCATCTTTACTTTTCTAACTTAGTTTCCTTCCAGCGTGTAGGAGATGCCCCTCACATAAATCGGGCAGTCTCAGGCGAGCCATGCAGAGGCCTCAGCAACAGACTGGCAGTGCATTAAAGGGAGAACACTGGGATTAGGAAGCTGGAGCTGAGGACAGTAAATCTTTCCATGGAGGGAAGAACAAGCTAAATCATAGGCAAGTGAGGTGGGGTGAGAGGCAAGGCTTCAATGGCAGCAGGGATGCTAAAGCTCCAGCTCAGAACCTGAAGCAGCTGAAACTTATCATGACCGAGCAGGCACAATGGGCATGTGTGGAAGAAGGGACAGAGATGGCTGCTCAGAGAGCATGCAGGCTGCTAGATGTGAACCAGCAAGTTTAGTTTCCGGATCCCATCCACTGGCTCCATCAACAGACTATATTTCTCCTTTAATACTCTCGGTCTTGAACTAGGTAGGCTCAATCTAGATAGAATTAGCCTGAGACTTTTATGCCATCAATTACAATTGTGTGAGGGAGCCAAGTAAGGCAAGGGTAATAATACTAAATTCTGTACATAATTTTCATTTAACAAAAGCCATCAACTGATGTTTACTGCATAAGATGCTGATTGATAGATAGATAAACAGATAGATACATACATGGATACATAGTAATGAGCTTGTGAACCCTGTCCTCACCTTCTTCACACTATCGGTTTTTCAGAGAATTACTCAATTCTTTCACACTCTTATTATAACCCTCAAGGCAACACATGAATCCGCATGGGATTTGGTTTACCATTTAATGGTTGATTTTCTGCTAAAATGATATAATAGCTTCGATCGAGAGTGAAATTGTTTAGATTCTGTATAAAATATCTTCTGAAATACCTGTACCTATTCATTGCTCTGTCCCAATGCACAACTTGCTTGACATCATTCTCCAGAAGTCATTTCATTTCAGAACAGTGTAATTAATCCTAAATCGAGATAGAAATCTCAACTGAGATTTTACCAATCTCTTTCATTGAGACTATCCCAGGTCTGCAATCAAACAAACCTTTAGGGGTAACTGGGTGGCTAAGTTAGTTAAGGGTCCAACTTTGGCTCAGGTCATGATCTCAAGGTTCATGAGTTCGAGCCCAATAACCAGCTCTCTGCTGTCAGCACAGAGCCCACTTCAGATCTTCTGTCCCCCTCTGTCTCTGCTCCTTCCTCACAGGTTCTTCTTCTCTTTCAAAAATAAATAAATAAACTCTAAAAAAAATTTTAAGAACACATTAAACAAAATGGCTGTTTCTACTGTTGGAAATGATGGTGACAAATAGATTGAGACACATAGACAAAAAGTCCTTAAGTGTCATTATCTACTTTTAAAATACGACGTTAAAAACTTACTAGTATAGGGGCGCCTGGGTGGCTTAGTCAGTTAAGCGTCCGACTTTCGCTTAGGTCATGATCTCGCGGTTCGTGGGTTCGAGCCCCGCATCGGGCTCTGTGCTGACTGCCAGCTCAGAGCCTGGAGCCTGTTTCCGTCTGTGACTCCCTCTCTCTGACCCTCCCCTGTTCACGCTGTCTCTCTCTCTCTCTCCTAGAAATAAATAAAACATAAAAAAAAAAATTAAAAAAAAAAACATACTAGCATAGTTCAACGATAGTGGGATGGAAAAAACCACAGATTAGAAATCTGGAATCTTTGGGACCTCTGGGTGGTTCAGTTGGTTAGGCATCCAACTTCAGCTTAGGTCATGATCTCACAGTTTGTGAGTTCAAGCCCTGTGTCGGGCTTTGTGTTGCCAGCTCAGAGCCTAGAGCCTCCTTCAGATTCTGTGTCTCTCTCTTTCTGTGCCCCTCCCCTGCTTGCACTCTGTCTCCCTCTGTTTCTTAAAAATAAAAATGTTAAAAACAAATTTTTTCAAGAAATTTGAATCTATATAGTGCACACAGGTTGATAATGTGTGTCTGGTTTGACCGTAGGTTGTTCTGAGAAGTAATTTTCAAATAGAAAGTTTTGTGATTATTCAGAGAGTGTCAATAAGATTTTAGAAGAAGCTCCAAGGTAAGAAAGGGTGTTAACTGTTGGTCTGAGTCAGCACCAAATCTGATGTGGAAAACCATGAAGTAAATACTCAGCCAAAAAGAGGCAATGACATCACAGATACTATCAGGTCCATAGTGTAAGCTTAGAATTGAACAAGATGAACAGGAAGAGAAGGCAAGGAACGTACACCATCTGTTTCTAAAACTCTTTAAGGTATGTCTTCAAACTGCGGAACAACAAAATGAGAAAACACATTTTAGTTAGAAGTTTATGTGAGAAGAAGTCTATTTTTAGTATTAAGTAAAAACCAATAGTTAAACATTGTCCCAGCAAGGCTTTGGCTACAATGCAGTCATTATCATCCAGGAGCAAGCTTGCTCCCCAGAGAACATATGCCTAAGTCTGGAGACGTGTTTGATTGTCCCAGGTAGGGACTGCTATTGATATCTAGTGGGAAGAGGACAGGGATACTGCTGAATATTCTACCATGCAAAGGATAGCACATTACAATAATGTTCTGTCCGCAAATCCCAACAGTGCCTGCTACAATGTATGGTAAGGGTACTTTTCTCTCACTCCTGTGTTTTCCTCACCAATATACCTATATGAAACTAATGTTCCAAATTCGCTATCTTGGCTTACAATAAGAAAGAAGTGCTATTCTAAAAAAAAAGTCTTAAATTGTTCCTCCAGATAAATATCCATTTTAGCTAAGTATACTACAGTCTTAGTGAATTGAGAAATTATTTTGAAGTTTTGCATGGATAATTTGAAATTAAAAACACACTACATGTATATACTGTTAAAAGTGCTTCCTGGCTACTGGCCCAGTAATTGTATCATCAGTTCAGACAAAATCCTCAAAGCTAACAAAAGAACATCAGGATTACTTTGAAAACGACTTTCTGCTGGAAAATTCCTAAAGCAAGTGCCTCAGCTTTACTGTTGAGAAGCTTCCTCCGGGCTTCCCTTCAAATACTGCCCTGATATGTCCCTTAGCATCCTTCCAGGAAACACTATTTCTAAAGTAGATAAAAAATCATTAATCACTTAAATCATCTCAAGCATTAATATAAAGAATAAACACTGAATGAACACTTATGGTGCATTAAATGAGCAGTCAAATTCAGTTAGCCATCAACACTTCTACTAAAATAACAATGTTTTAATTAAATTAATCTACTGATAAATAAAGGACTTGTAAGGATTCCTATACCTCATTTCTCCTTTCATGATATTACTTACTTCTACAGGAAAAAAGGAGAGTTGTGTTAATATAACCTTTTAGCCACATTTTGGAAATAGGCTTAGAAAGAAAGAAAGAAAGAAAGAAAGAAAGAAAGAAAGAAAGAAAGAAAGAAAGAAAGAAAGAAAGAAGGAAGGAAGGAAGGAAGGAAGGAAGGAAGGAAGGAAGGAAGGAAGGAAAGAAGAAGGGCACCTGGGTGGCTTAGTCGGTTAGGCGTCCGACTTTCGCTTAGGTCATGATCTCGCGGTTCGTGGGTTCGAGCCCCGCGTTGGGCTCTGTGCTGACTGCCAGCTCAGAGCCTGGAGCCTGTTTCAGAGTCTGTGTCTCCCTCTCTCTCTGACCCTCCCCTGCTCACGCTGTCTCTCTCTCGCCTAGAAATAAATAAAAATATTTAAATAAAAAAAAAGAAAGAAAGAAAGAAAAGGAAGGAAGGAAGGGAGAGAGAGAGAGAGAAAGAAAGAAGAGGGTTTCTATGGTGAAGTCAGTGATACAGGGACATCTATTTAAATTTAAATAGATTCTATATGTAGAGAGAGATTAGGAGGCATTAACCTCATAAGCAAATATCTCATGGCAAGGTGCTGCCCATTGTTTTAACAATACATTATCAAACTGAAAAATAAGAATGATATAGCCTGGTTAAAAGAAAAAAGCATTACATGGAAATGTTTTACCTTGTTTTCCTTTCCTTTTTTTTCCTACCGATAAAAGCCGTCATCTTATGAATGGCTGCTACTTAGTAACCACCTATTATACACTCGAACCTATGCCAGACACTCAGTATGCACTATGCTCATCATCACAGCCACCGTGCCTTTTTCCTCCAGATAGTTTCCTCCAGAAAACCAAAGGTCCGCCAAGAGCAAGCAACTACACAACTATAGTTTGAATCGGACCATGATTCGAACCCAGGAAGGCTGTGCTCCACAACCAATGACCTGTCATGCTCTCTCCACTGGGAGTAAAATTCACAGGCTCAAGAAAATTTCAGATGTGTTTTTTATTCCTTTGTATTTGCCTATAAGCAATAGCCTATCATTCAAATGCCTAAACTCAGATCACAGAAGAATGCTATAGTTACATTTTAATTCTTGCCTTATAGTTACTTCCACAAAGGCATTTTGCCCCATGTAGTTCTGTACTTTTCCTCGTCCCAAGTCATTGAGGGGAAAAAACAGTTTTCATTTGTAATGTATCTCTAGCTCAGTTTCTTTCTAGTAGCGTGACTGTGGTCAGCTCAGACATTTGTCACTTCACACAAACCCTCATTTATACACTGTGGCGGGACATAGACACAAGATGTTTAGAGTAAACAAGAAGAGCTTGTATGTTCTCTGTCTGAAACTTTTGCTCACTGGTCAGCTTTGTCTGTGTTCCTGCTGGTCTCTCTGTGTGTGTGTGTGTGTGTGCGCGCGCGCGTGTGTGTGTGCGTGTGTGTGTGTGTGTGTGCAGGGGGTGTGTGTGCGGAGGGGGTGTAAAGAAGGATATTAAGACTTTTTGCAAAGGAGGGTGGGAGGAGAGATTCTGAGAAACAGAAGGGAAGAAAGAAAAGAAAAGGGAATGGAAAGAGAGGGAGAGGAAATGAGAGAGGAAGGAGGGTGAACTGCTTTGTAGCTGCTAAGATTGCAGACAGAAATAGCACAAAACCACCGAGCTGTGTGCGACTCAGCAACCAAGACCAAATTGTGTTCACTTTTATTAATCAGTTGCTCAAAAAGAAGGAAATGACATCGGGTCCTGTCTTCTTCTGCATCTTAATTTTGGGTAAATATTGTAAGTATGCTCAGTATTTAACTGTATATACCTTAATAATATTGTATGAACTAATCACAATTTACAAAATGTCTGTTACTTACATTTATGCTTTTAAGATAAAATGTTCTTTTCTGATAAAATTGTAATCTCACTTCAGAATTATTCTCAAGTCTTTTCTGGCATTTATATTAGAAACTGGACTATCTTGGCAGAGTCAGTAGTTGAGAAAGATTAATGGGACATACAAACCTGTGCTTCGTAACAACCAATTTGTTTAAGCAATAATTATTTGATAAGTAATTTTATAATGCTTCAAGAGAAGCAGTCCTTAAAGAGATCGTGTTCAAGTAAGATGTCCATTGAAATATTCTGGGAAAGACTTTACATGTATTCAGGTTTCTGTGTAGTTTTAACGCTTTGTGGTCTGGTCCTTTGTGATGTGATATCATAGGTGTGCCTTCTCACTGAGAAATGCATTCATAAAACTCTTTTTTTATTTAACAAGATCTCTCACTATGCTGTGGAAAAAAATAATAAGGACAAGCACAAAGCAGTGAAAAGCATAAACACACCAGGAGCCCAAATGGGCATTTTCACTTTTGTTATTATCACAATTTTTGCTTTTCTCCATATATGCTATGGTTTATTTCTCAGAAAAAAATAATGTTAAGCAAGGGAGAGACATTCTGCATTAAACCCTCTTTAAATTATATTACATAAGCAGAAATAAAATGTTTGTCTCTTAGGTACTAAATTATGAGGCAGTCCAAGCAAATCAAGAAAGAAAACCTTCTGGGTATCTTTAACACCTTATGATGCTGGGAATGATAAACTTTAACACATTTAGAACTCACATGCGTGTTTACATTCTTCCATCTCTTCAAAGTTTGCAGAAGTTGATTTTCACTGAGATATTCTATTGAGAATATCTCCAAGTAAATTTCAATCCTAGCTTTCCCAGTTCCGATGGCGTGTACTGTATCAAAGTGATTTTTTTTCCCTTTCCTCTCTTGATCTCCAGTATACCTTACTTTTAATGGTCAGAGGTGGGAGACAGCATACGAAACCGAGGAAACAATTCAGAATCCTGGAAAAGCATTCTAGTTCTTAGCTTTCTCTATCTCCAATCTTGGTCACTGATACTCGAATTTTCATTCCAGTTTTGTTGAGAAGTAACTGACATATATCACTCTGTGAGTTTAAGTCCTACAGAATGATGGTTTGATCTGTATATATTGTGAAATGATTAGACAGTAGGTTCAGATAACATCCATCTTATTATATAAAAACAATATAAAAGACAAGAAAGAAGAAGAAAGGGATAAAAATTGTTTCCTTGTGATGAGAAATCTTAGGATTCACTCATTTAACATTGACCCATACATCACACAGCACCTCCCTCCACAGCCCCTCCCCCATTATTTCTGGTAACCCTGAATTTTATCTCTTTTTCCATGAGTTTTGAGACTTTCCTTTTTTGTTGTTAAGATTCACATATAAGTGAGATCATATAGTATTCGTCTTTCTCTGTCTGACTTATTTCACTTAGCATAATGCCTTCAAGGTCCATCCGTGTGTTGCAAATGGTAGAATTTTCTTGTTTGTTTGTTTGTTTATCACTGAATACTACTCCATTGCATATATATGCCACAACTTCTTTATTCCCTCACCCACTGATGGACATTTAGCTTGTCTCCATGTCTTGGCTACCGTAAATAATGCTGCTATGAATACAGGGCTATGTATCATTTTTGAGTTAGCATTTTTATTACCTTTGGATATAGTCCCAGAAGTGCAATTGCTGGATCATATGGTAGTTCTATTTTTAACTTCTTGAGGGTCCTCTCATGGTGGCTATACCAATTTCCAATTCCAAATCCATCAACAGTGTGCAAAGATTCCCTTTCCTCTCCTTCCATGCCAGATTTCTTATCCTTGTCCTTTTAATAGTAGCCATTCTAACAAGTGTGAGTTGATACCTTATTATGGTTTTGATTCGCCTTTTCCTCGTGCATGACTGGTGATGTTGAGCATCTTTGCACGTACCTGTTGGCCCTGAAGAAATACGTCTTCTTTGGAGAAATATCTATTCAGGTCCTTTGCCCATTTTTCAATTGGGTTATTTGTTTGTTTTTTGTTGTTGATGTTGCCACTGAGTTGTATGAGTTCTTTTCATATGTTTTGGGTATTAACCCCATATCAGATATATGATTTGCAAATATTTTTCTGGATGTTTTCTTTTCAGTTTTTTGATGGGTTTTCT
The DNA here is from genome assembly GCF_008692635.1 of Crocuta crocuta. Lineage (NCBI taxonomy): Eukaryota > Metazoa > Chordata > Mammalia > Carnivora > Hyaenidae > Crocuta > Crocuta crocuta. The sequence goes on from NW_027529554.1 coordinate 829,255, forward strand.
TTGCTGTGCAGAAGTTTGTTAGTTTGGGGCAGTCCCACTGGTTTATTTTGTATTGTGTTGCTTATGTTTCAGGTGCCATATCAAAAAATTCACTACCAAAATCCATGTCAAAGAGCTTTGTTCCTATGTTTTCTCCAAGAAGTTTCATTGTTTCAGTTACTACATTTAAGACTCATTACCCATTTTCATAACTAGAGAGCCAAAAAACAAATTGCAAACCACCACCGAAAATTGAATGTTTCTCACTGTAATCCAAGTATTTAAGCTACCAGACTTTTTGACATTTTAGCCAACAGCCTCATAAATCAATAACATATTTTGCTATCTCCTATTTAGTTGAATGAAAGGAATAGATTAAAAAGGCCAATAGGATACTTCCAAATTAGGCATCCTAGTATGATGAATTAAAAGGTATGACAAGAGTATATAAAAGGTGTTCAGGGCAGGGATGCCTGAGTGGCTCAGTCAGTTAAGTGTCCAGCTCTTGGTTTTGGCTCAGGTCATGATCTCATGGTTCAGGAGTTCAAGCCCCACTTTGGGCTCTGTGTTGACAGTGTGGAGCCTACTCAGGATTCTCTCTCTCTCTGCCCCTCCTGTGCTCTTCTCTCTCTCAAATTAAATAATAAATAAACTTTTAAAAAAGGGGTGGGTCAGAGCAAGTTGAAAAGCAACTTTGACTAACATGTTTCCAGCCAATTCAGGTTAATAAAAAATTTCCATGTTTACATATTCCCTTTTGTTAAAAAAAATTATTTTCATGAGCAGAAAATAAAAGTAGATGATGATGATGATGATGATGTCAAAACTTTCCAACTTTTTAAATTTAAGTTACTTGTGATTTAAAAAACTTTTTTTGACCACATACTGTGAATATTTAAGGGGTCCAATTTCTCACCCCTCCATGCCTTCAGCAAGGGATGAGAACATAAACATCTGATGCAGTTTGGCAAGCAACATTCCTTGCTATAGGGTGTCAACTGAATGGGGGGTGGGGGGGAAGGGGATTTTTCAGGAACCTCCGAAATAGCTCCCCACACCCATGGTTCACCTTCTAGTTCATCTCCCCATCCAGCTCCACTAAGAGAGGGTTTCCTATGCACATAGCAAAAGAAATCAACAACTACATAAGGACAAAATCTTAAATCTCTGTAACTTCCCTGTGATGCTTGTTGATTCTTTCTTTTTTCTTTAATCCATTTTTCCAGTGGCCTGGAAAAGGCAATGTAATACCATGGAAGGCTGCTGCTCTAAGGTGCTTAGCAGCACCTTTGTGTGTTGGCTCTAAGATTTGCAGCAATGACTTACCTTCTCTGAGCCTCACTTTGTAAAATGGCAATAAAATCAGTGACCCTTAGTCTGTAAAATGGCAATAAAATATTTTACCTAACTATATCCCAAGCCCTTATGTTTGCTTCTTTTTTATATAAAGTACCTCCTTGAATCTTTACAACAACTCACTTACGTAGATATAATGAAGCACATGAGGAAGGCAAGAACGAAGGACATTCAGTACCTTGCCACAATACTCAAGCTAATAAATGCCAGGATTAGAATGTTTTTGAAGTCTATACTCTTTCCCCTAGACCATGCACATTCTGAGAGATAATGTGTATAAAGACTTAAGCAATTATTAGTCACCTTTTTAACCAAAAATACTTATTGAATGCCAATGACCTTAATAAGCAATAAGACTAAGGGGCGACCAAAACAGGATCCCTGCTCAGAAGGGATAGCGTGAAAACAGAACGTTAATCTAGGATTACCAGGGAGATGCTCAAAAACCTAGGTGCACACGGACAGGGGCAACAATTTCCTTTGGCCCTTGAGAATTTCTGATTCTTTAAATATTCTTCTGTCTATAGTCCAGTTAGCGTATTATGCCAGTGTTGATTTATTAGTTTGATAATGTACTATGGTTATATAAGTTTTTGCCACTAGGGGAAACTGGGTGAAGGGTACATAGGACCTCTCTGTGCCATTTTTGCAACTTCTTGTGAGTCTATAATATTCTGAAATTAAAAGTTAAAAAACAAACCCTAGGAAGAATCTTAAGTCTTTATCAGCAAATGCTTTACTTATTACTTAACCTGTATCATTAAACAAAAACAATCATTTTACTCAATACTTTGGATAGACGGGGAGCAAGTGAAGAAATGGGAAATAGAAGAGGCCCAAACATAAACTCGATCCCACTGAAGTATTTTGCCAAGAACTGGCATAGCTGGAAACATCCTCAATTTTCTTTTTTTTTTTTTTTTTTAACTTTTTTAATGTTTATTTATTCTTGAGAGAGTGAGAGACAGAGTGCAAGCAGGAGAGGGGCAGAGAGAGAAGGAGACAAAGAATCTGAGCCAGGCATCAGGTTCCTAGCTGTCAGCACAGAGCCCTATGTGGGGTTCAGCTCCACAAACCATGAGATCATGACCTGAGCCGAAGTTGGACACATAACTGACTGAGCCACCCAGGTGCCCCATGTCTTCACTTTTCAATTCCAGATTGATACTTACAAGACCATCTGAGCTTAGTCTTAAGTCTTATGACAGGCGTATCTTCTAATAGTTTTTCTCTAACTATTAAGAAGAAGAAAGGAAAAGGTTTTCCCAGAACCAACCATTACTGTATAAAAAAAGAGGATACTGGCATGTCTACTCATATCCAAAAGATAAGAAAATAAACTTTCCAATGTGCACACTGCTGAAGTATCTATTATGCCACCCTGTTTTTGAAGGTTGCTAATAATTTTTATTGTTCTTTCTATGAGTTTGGAATAATATTTTTAAGTTTTAAATAGGAAGAAAATTAACAAGTCTGTGCAAATACATCATCACCACCATCTGTATCAAGGAAACAAAGAATTACATTTGTGAGCTAAATAGTTTTACAAGCATAATTTCACACATTAGGACAAACTTGTTAAAGTGAATGCTTGGAAATGGGTATTCTAGTTAGGTGTGGGTTTTTTTGTTTGTTTTTTGTTTTGTCTGAAAAACTGTAAGCATTTATACTACTTGATTTCAAGCACTATGATTGTGGTTATAGATGTGGTTGTTTTTCTATTTACCACTTATTGAGAGTTTCCCATGAACCATGAACCATGGACTAAGTGCTTTATAAACATTATCTGATTTTATCCCTATGAAAACATGAAGAGATATTCTCATTTAGCAAAAGAAGAAACAGAAAATGAGAAATATTAAGTAGCATGCCTGGCATCGTTCTCTAGTAATTGTTGCAAAAGACGTTTGATTCCAAGCCTGTTTCCCTGAAAAGCCTATGCTAGCAAAACATGATTGAGTTCTACTATTTTCTAATACTATAATACCTGTGAATTAAAGGAGATTTTAACAGATCTTCTAATTTAGCCCATTGGCCTACAGGCAAATTAGATATTTCTCCATTTCAGAGATTAAGCAATAAAGAACTATTAACCAGTCCAAGATCATAAAACTGGTAAATCCAAACAAAACAGGTTGCACACCCCCAGGTGAGGCCCTCTGCATCCCAGGAAAGTTGAAGAAATCCATGCCCATTATTTATGGCTCTCCTCCTTGAGCTGGTGCCATCTGCTCTATGTACACCTCTCAGTGCCCCCCCAATGAGGAGTTAGGATACACATGCAAGGAATTCGAAAGAATAGAAAATTAGACTCCACCTGTATTGATCCTAGGATTTTGCTTAGAAAGCTTTTTTGTTTGTAGCACATGCCACACCAACTATACATGTAAGAAGTACCAATATATATTTGTTCCATTCCTATGTCAGCTTACTTCCCCCTCCTCCTGGATATATTCTCCCCTCATTCACCCCACAACCCCAGTAGCTCTATTTCTTGTACATGGTGATCTGATACTCTCACCTTTTTGCACCTTCACCCTCCACCCTGATCAGAACAACCAAAAGCTTCGTCTTTCTTTGAAGATACGTAGGGGCCAGCAAGTCATGAATATTTCACATTGAGGTTTTGTTCTCTGTAACAGCAAAGCTAGAAGTCACTTAAAAAAAAAAAAGCATAGTATAAAGTGAGGTCTCCTGTTACTTGTGTTAGAAACTGATATTTTCCTGCTAAATAGTTGTATTTAATAGTAATTTGTCTGATTTTTTTTTGCTAAGTCAATTCATTTCATAATTATTTCAATATTAGCTCAGTTAACTAGGGTCACCTTATTTCTTAAATCTCCCATAATAATGAATATATCTTTTTTAAAAAATAATCAGTACTCTCAAAAAAAAAAAAACCCTCTGAGAATCATCCTTTGAGAGGAAGACTCTGGGAGCTGCTGCTCTAGATGTGGAGCCCTTGCCTCTGGCAACTGTACCAGCTCCTCTCTCCACCTCTCTCTCACCATCTTTCCTCCTCAGCCTACACCCGCGCCCTATATGGTCTTCAGAACTCAATTTCTCATTCCATAGTGAAGTACAACATAGGGACACCTGGGGGCTCAGGCGGGTAAGCATCCAACTCTTCATTTGTCTCAGGTCAGATCCCAGGGTCATGGGATCAAGCCCTGCATCAGGCTCCCCTCTGACAGCACCAAGCCTGCTTGGGAGTCTCTCCTCTCTCTCTTCCCCTCCCCCACCCACGCATGCATGTGCTTTCTCTCTCTCTCTCAAAATAAATCAATAAACACTTTTTTAAGAAACACACACACCAGCTCTCTGGCCTGAGCCCCTGTTTACAAACTCAACTCCGGGTCCACCTTTAGTGAAGGTGCTCAGGTGAGCCAAAATGTCACCCACATGATTAGCTACAAAAAGGGACGCCAGATAATCTGATATAGCCTTTAATAGTAAGATTTACCCTTCTTAAAAGGCAGCTAACATTTAAAATATTTTTTTGTTTTTATTAGAGGATTCAATATGCTCTTGAACTGAGAGGCCATACAATTATATGAGCTAATTCATTGATTAAAAGATCTAATTATGCTGCTGTCCCCTAATCATTTCTCTTAATTCTTATCTAATATATTTGAAAAATAATAAGTTTTTTTTTCCGATTCCAGCATCTGAATCTTTTTTTAAATTTTTTAATATGTATTCATTTTTGAGAGAGAGTAAGAGAGCATGAGCCAGGGAGGGGGAGAGAGAGAGGGAGACACAGAATCCGAACCAGTCTCCAAGATGCAATGTGTCAGCACAGATCTTGATGCAGGGCCCGAACTCAAGAACCCTGAGATCATGACTTGAGCTGAAGTCAGACACTTAACTGACTGAGTCACCCAGGCGCCCCACCCAGCATCTGCATCTTTAGTGAATTACTATCTGGCTAGACAGTTTCATCTTATGTCTCCTAAGTACTTTTTTTTTTATTTAAGTCTCATAAAATCAAGCTTTTCAGTTCATGGGAAAGTCAAAACTTAGAGTATAACACCTTAATTTTTCACATAGGAAGAAACAGAGGGCAATATAGCTGCATTCCCTTTTGTCATCAGTTGTATTATTCTTTACTTACTCTTAAAAATGGGCCTCTAAATTTCATATGTAGGGCAAGAAGGGCAGGAAATGTCAGAAGGGTAAATCGCCACCTTAAAGTAGAGAGAACCTACACTGAGGTTATTAAAATAAATTTATTATCCACCAAAATCCTAGCCTCAAAGATTAAGATGTTGCCGATAAGCTTAGTATAATCATTATTCAAATGTTACCTAATAGATAAACATTTTAAATCATTCTCGCAACCAGGGAGAGAATGGGCAGGGAGAGAAGAGTCTGATCACACTTCTCCAAGTCCATGCCTGCAGTTAGGCCCAGAGGAACTTTAAGGAAAGGGGCATTTGGGGCACCTGGGTGGCTCAGTCGGTTGAGCATCCGACTTTGGCTCAGGTCATGATCTCACAGTTCATGGGTTCGAGCCCCGCATCGGGCTCTGTGCTGACAGCTAGCTCAGAGCCTGGAGCCTGTCTTTGGATTCTGTGTCTCCCTTTCTCTCTGACCTTCCCCTGCTCACGCTCTCTCTCTCTCTCTCTCTCTCTCTCTCTCTCTCTCTCTCTTTCTCAGAAATAAATAAAACATTAAAAAAATCTTTTTAAATAAAAAGATAAAAATAAAAGAAAGGAAAGGGGCTTTTATAAATCTCCAAGTAGATAAAGATCTAGTGGATGTTTTCATTACCTCTATTCCCTCTCCAGTCCATACTCCTATTCCATTCCTCAGACAACTACATTTTCTTTAAAGATACAGCCGTTCCCATCCCATGCTCTGCAGGCACTGAATCTGGCCCTTGGGGCCATTCCATCTAAGGTGGGGAAGTCTTTATATTCTATAGGAAGCCTGAGGCTGAGGGCTGTTATACAGCTGTCCAATGAAGCTACAATGGAAGAAACTTCATCAACTTCTCAGGAGTAGTTTGTAGACTATCAGAATCTTCCTGACACTTCTTTTTTTTTTTAAGTTTATTTATTTATTGATTGAAAGAGAGGAGAGAGAGAGAGAGAGAACACCAGAGGGGAAGGGGCAGAAAGAGAGGGAAAAGGAGAATCCCAAACAGGCTCTGCACTGCAGCACAGAGCCTAACACAGTGCTGAACTCACAGCCATGAGATCATGACCTGAGCTGAAATGAACAGACGGATGCTTAAGTGACTGAGCCACCCAAGGAAGGGACCCACTTCCTGACACTTCTAGTTTCAGATGCCTTCTTTTCTCTAGGTACCCCCACATAGCTTGGGCATCAAATACCTGTACACTGGACCTCTCCCATTACCCCTCCCCTAGAAAAGAATATCAAGTCTTCTTTCTGCCTGTGCCGAGGTAGTTGCCAGAGAAGGGAGATACATTTGAGACAGTGTTCATACTGAATAGAGTCACCCTAACTTGCTCTTTTCCTCCCTCTCCCTGCCTCAGCACACACACACACAATTTCCTGAGATGGAAGCCACGTGTTTCCCAACTTCAAGGAGATGGCAAAGACACATAGAGAAGCAATGCAGTGCATTCTCACTCTGTGCAAAGCTACCCAAAGGCATCAACAATTCATGATTTGGTAGCAAAAAAACCCCACACTGGTAGTAAGCTATCTATTACCATGCCAGGCTGATTTCCTCTTTATCCTGTGAGGGGAGACGGCTTTGCATTGAGAGAAAGTGGGGATGTGAAAACTGAACTTGTCTCCCTGGCCACTTTCCCGCCTCCTTCAGGCTTCCATCCTGCTATACACTCAGTCTCCCCTCTTTTTCGTCTCCCCCCATACACAGGCTGCTTAGTGCCAAGTGGAATCAGCAGCATTTCCTTCCCTGGCCTCCACGAGGCCCAGGTATTGATTTATAATTCTAATCAACAAGCTCTTCTTCCCCCTCCCACCACCTGATTTCTCCCTTTTCACCCTAACCATTCTCTCTGTTCCTCAGCCTCACCATAGCTCTTGACAAAACGCACACAAAGAGAAACTCTCATCTCTTGGTCCCAAATCTTGCAACCAGAATCCTTATTTGTACCCACCTCTCATCCTTAATATCCCCCCTCATAACTTAGGACCTTCATAGAAGACAGTTCCCTGTTAAGCAGGCTTTCAACATATTACATACGTACATCCATTCTGTAGCTACCTGCATTCATGGACATTTTGGCTAATTTTTACAGTATTTAGTAAGATGGTTCCACCATCTGATCCTCACAGTGGGAGGGAATTATCACCCTACAGGTTCCTGTGGTGTAGCCATTTAAGCAGATAAATCTTACTTTATAGATGAGAAATTTAAATGTTATAGAATAAAGCATGCCAATGGACATGAAACGTACATGCCTGGATCTGAGAGAAATCACATAAGTTACTCCACAACACTGTTTTGAAAGCTTTTATCCAGGCTCCATAGTGCAGGTATAAATTGATGAAAAGAACTGATTAAGTTCTCAGATGCATCAGGCCCTCGCTTCTGAGACAGAACACAATTGGCCTCCCTACTACATTCACTCCCCAAACCTCTGATCCTTGTCCTTCCTTTTCAGCCTCTTCCCCCATCTTCCTGCTCACCCCAGCCTTTGGATATTTTAATGGGCTTTTCCCAGAGCAGGCTAGAAATGTTTGACTCATTTTCAATGGTCCAGAAGATTTGCTTTCCTGGTTGTGGCTGATTTATTGGACTCTGAAAAACTGCTTCATGGTTTATAAATGTCTCTACTTTCTCACCCATTTCCAACTTGGACAAGAAGACGTCACTGGTCATGCTTTCTGTTAGATTCTCTTAACCTCCACTTAACCTCCCTCTTTGTGGTAAAATCAGGAGGGGTGGCTAGTTTAGCTAAGTTACATTTAGATTTTTGTTTCTTCCCTTCTGCCTGCAGCCCTTACCCCTGATCTTGAGTGTCCACAGCACAACAGCGCAGGCTCCCTGAAAAGAAGGATTGCTTTTGTTTGTTGAAATTCAGTAACTTTTCTCAGCAACTGAGCATTCATCTCCATTGTTGACCTGAAATAACGGAGCAAATCATTTGTCCATCAAATCTATTTCAGTGGGGGAAAAAAATCTATACAAATCTTTTTGTAGTGTTTCTGGCTCTTAGGCATCATTTTCAAAGTTTCTATGCTGATAATAATATAGTGGATTCAATATTATTCTCATGGTCCATTATAGTCATTACCTAGGAGTTGCTGCATGAAGAAATTAAACAGACTTATTCTCTTCCCTCTAGGAGTTCACAACCTACGACAGCTTTAATGCCTGTCATATAAGATAGATACAAATAGACACAGGCTAGAATTATTCATTTAAGATGTGAACAGATAGGTCAAGGCCAAATGTTTTGTCATGATTAAATCCCCTTGACATGTTGCTTATGGCTATAATGAATACCTGAACAGATAACTGAGGAATGAATGTGGTAGTGATCAAGAAGAATGGAACTTAACAAGGCAGTGTGTTATGGAGGAATCAAAACAAGAATGATGTCATGTCCTATGGAAAAAATATAAGCAGTGTTTCCAGACAGAGACTAAGTTTTAAGACATTAAAGAATTCAGTGAAATCACCCAGCAGTCCGCAATGTAAAGGCAGGATAAGGAACTAGCTGAGGCATGGATGTGTTGATTGTGGTGTTAGTACTAGAGTCAACTTTATTATATGTGATCCAGTCCCAGAATGGGTTCACATTTAATGAAACTCATGCAGAACAAGGGTATTCCCTTTATTCATGCTTCTGAAAAGATTTAAAGAATCCTCCATTGTATATGATCTACATGAGTCCTATTGAAGTCCTATGCCCTCTCTTCTCTATTACTCTTCAGTCTCTAAGAACTTTTTGACCCCTTTCCCCAGAATTCCCTCTTTGATGCAAGACTGCGTGGACTCCCTTCAGCCTCTTTCTCTCCATCACTTAGCCCTCATTCCTCATGCACTCCTGACACAACACACTCCTCTGCCACATGGTGTCCTTGGGCACAAAATTTGTTTTCTATTCTACTTTTTTCAGGAAAATTCACCTCTCGGGTTTTTTGTCCCTCAGAAAATACAGGGTAGGGGAGGAGTTCAGAGAAGAAGGTTAAAGGGCAATGCCAACATTATTGGTCATAAAATTTAAGGGTGCAGGGAAAAGTTGTATACTAGTAGACACACACACACACAGAATAATAGCTTTGTCCAATCATTAATATTAAGTATATCAAAACCAGATATAGTATGTAATATACAAATTTTCATTTTTAGGCCACAAATCCCAGATGTACAAAAGTGAAATTTTGTTTCTGTGACTAAACTCAGAGTTCATGATACCTTCATAAAATGATAAACATTTAAAATTGCTAATTCAAAGTAGCTTGGTTGAAAAATCAGGAACTTTAGGGGCACCTAGGTGGCTCAGTTGGTTAAGCGTCCAGCTTTGGCTCAGGTCATGATTTCATGGTTAGTAGGTTTGAGTCCTACATTGGGCTCTGCACTGACAGTGTGAAACCGCTTGGGATTCTCTCTCTCCTTCTCTCTCTGCCCCTCTCCCACTTGCACTCTCTCTCTCTCTCTCTCTGTCTCCCTCAAAACAAATAAATAAATAAATATCAATAATTTTGTCTTTAAGATGCAATCTTGGGGCACCTGAGTGGCTTGGTTGAACGGCCAACTTTGGCTCAGGTCATGATCTCATGCTTTGTGAGTTTGAGCCCCACATCAAGCTCTGTGCTGCTTGGGATTCTCTCTCCCTACTTCCCTCCCTGCCCCTCCTCTGCTCGCCTTCTGTCTCTCTCTCAAAAATAAATAAACATGAAAAAAAAATGTTTTTAAGATACAATCTTAATCACTTAAGAATTCTTACCCACTCCACCCATTTTTTTCCTTCTGCCTAATAGCGCCTAGGCTCAGAGACAGTTTCTGAAATATCAAAGTGGAGGACAGGTAGAGAGATGAACATCTACAGTAATTTTGTCAGCTCTGTGTGAGGTTTAGCTCCTCTGTCGGATGTTGGCATCGGCACTCACCAAGGCCTTCAAACACTTCCATGTTCTCCAGTTACCAGGGCCAGATAATCCACATGCTTCTCACCCAGCACCAATGCCAATCTACACTGACTGTCTGCTCATAGCCAGCCTTCTCCGGAGAGCATAGGAAATCCTCAGATGTCCTTCACCTGTAGGGAACCCAGGGCTCTCTGGGGCTGACTCAGATCCTGTTCTGACTTACCACTGTGCCACAGCTCCCCTGGCCCCTTGCATCGCTCAGCACTTCTGCTGGAGACTTGCAAGGGCAAGTGCATATTTGGATTGGAGACAAGGATCACCTCTGTCTCCAGAAAAGTGATTTTTGCCTTCCCCCTTCCCCAAAGGAGTTTTGGATTCCAAGCTGATAGGGTGCTTCATCCTCACATTTAGTTCCCATCGAGTTCAAAAAAACTGCTTTGAGGGCATCACACGTGCTTACTCACCTCTACAGGTTGGGGAAAACCTCGATGCTCTGGGTCCTTCAGTATTTATTTATTTTCACTTCCACAAAAATGCTGAAAAGTCAGAATATTCACAACTTAAATAACGGTGGATAGGGTTTTTTCACTTTATCAAAGGAATACCTTCATCTAGTGGTGGTGGTATTTTTTAAGTCACATGAAAATGTGCCCATCCTATTTGGATTCTAATTCAAATATCATGACACAAATCCTATATTCTTTCTGGCACCATTTCATTCCATTCTTTCATTCTGCTGCCCATACTGGTTTCTCTTATTTCACTTACACCTACCTTTTCTGTAATTTTTATTTTTAATCTCTTTTCCCTACATTTTACTATATGCTTTCTTTTCGTGTTGCTCTAACAAACACTAATCACAATATTATAGATGAAAACACCAAAATATAAAAGTTTTATTCAAATTGTGAAAAGTCCCAAATCATTGTGTTTATCTATTAACTTTTCCACAATTTTTTTTTTCAAACAGAATGTGTAAGAGGCCCCTGGGTGGCTCAGTCCATTAAGCATCTGACTCTTGGTTTCAGCTCAGGTCATGGTGGGTTTAGTTTGTGGGATAGAGCCCTCTGTCTGCCCCTCCCCTACTCTCTCTCTTTTTATCTCTCTCTCTGTCTCAAAGTAAATAAATAAACTTAAAACAAGTAAGAATGTATAAAACAGTAGACTTTGTGATAAATATTAGGAAGGAACAGAGAGTGGTCTGACCTGATTCTCTCATCCACCAGAACTGTGCTATCACAAATGTTCCTCTCCAATAAGTCCTCAGGAATCTATACTACTTTTAAATTTATTCTGGAGAAATTGTTGCAAAAGTTTAATATATATTATAATGTGCTGTATTCTGTGTACTTAGATACACAAAATGCACTAAACCAATTACCATATTCTGATTATTAACATGAATTATTAATATTTCTGAAGCTGTAATTAGAGTCAGTTACATTACTGAAGTTCTGGTTGAAGACAAACACTTGAAAGTGTTGTCTAATGAAATCTTCACATGAACCTTGAAGGGTAATGTATTCTCCTCTCTCTACATGAGGGACTGTCTCAGATTCAGGAGCTTGCTAAGATCACCAGCTCATAAGTGCTTAATTAAATAATTATTATATTTCTATTAATTTAGAAAATATATTAGAACTTGAACTCAGTTTTATCTGGCATCCAGGTCTGAGTTCTTTCCACTCATCATACAAGCACCAAAATCATGATACTTAATTATCATATAGTATCTCTCATTTTATAGGACAATTATTTTTATTCCCATTTACAGATGAGCAAACTGATCAAGCAATTTGAACCCAATTCAGATCCACCACTTACTGTTTCTTGGGGAAAAAGGAGAAGCCACTGGCAGGAACAGGTAGAGTGTGGGCAGGAAACGGTATGGCAGGTTTAGGAAATGATGGGAAGTTTGGGTGGTTTAAGAATAGGGCTAAAGCAAGTGCTTGGAGTTAGAGAAGCTAGAAGATCTTTGGAACCAAATTATGAAGTCTCTGTAAACTATACTCAAGAATGAATTTTGGACTGTCATACATGCACAGAATGATGTAAAGAGATTTCTCTTTTAGGAACTTATTCCAGCAGCTTACCAAAAATGATTTCTAGATCACTGAGACATTGAAAACAACCCCTAAAGGAAGTGTCCACTGAACTCGAGTCACTAGAGAAGTAAAGACTATGACCAAGTCAAGTTAACTGCTGGTTTTTACATTGTTTTCATAGGACCTTAATACATTTTTAATATATTTTCTCCCTGTCTAATGCCTATAAAATACACAAAATATGTGTGAGATACAAGACAAATTTTTTATCTACTACACTGAATATGGTAATATTGGCTTTTTTTGACATTGCACCCCACATCTTTTATCTCTACTTCTAGTTCCCCAACTTCTTTTGATCCACTCTGTGCCTGTATTTACATGTTTCTTGTTTTTCATGTGTTATTTTCTCACTGTTTTCTTTAAGTGCATAAAGTTTTAGATCCAATTTGAAAAGAAGTCAAAAGACAAAACGTAATAGAAAACATTGTTAACAAAGTACATGCAATAATGGACAATAGGTGGCCAAAGTGTTTATTTGAATCAAATGGAAGGTACTATCTAGAAGTACAATCTCTACTCTTTAATCAATGAGTAACTTTGCAGCACAAAGCTGTTACTAAGAAAGTGTCAGTAAACAAACCTTAGGGATTTTACTCAGGAACTCACAATACTCAGTAACCTCACAATAGTGGAAAAACAATATTTATATAAATAAGTTAAAATATTGTGTTCATAGAGCCAAGGCATACTATCTCTAAGATATAATTTTAGTCTTTGCTTTAATATGTTCGTGTTTTAATCAATAACACTACTTGTGGTAAGTTTTAGACCCAAGTATACATTCATTACTTTATTTCTTAAAGTTTCCTTGATGAAAGGCACAGTAAGAATGCGGCAAAATGGTGCTGGAAATTTAAGGCACATTATTGACCATGCATCAGAGAAGCCCTCAACTCTCAGCAAATTTCTAGTCTCCCTAAAAATTGCACATTCATGGTCATGCTCTCTAGAGAAGTAACTTGTCTATAACAGCTTCAAAATAATAGCATATTATAGTATTGCTGCAAGTTACTATTAACTCAAGCATTAAACTAAAGGAGATACTTGAGTGAGTTGGCCAGTTAGCTTAGTTGGTTAGATCACGGTGCTAAAGAGAGATATATGACTGAAAATAGGCTCTTTCAGGAAATATTGTAAATATTATGTAAAAACCATTGTTAATGGCTTCTCAGATGATTAGAAATGTTATAACTACTAATCACAGAAAACTAAAGCATAGTTCCAGTACATTTATGAAAAAAAAGAGATTTGCTTTCAGCTGAACAATCCTTCCACTGGATAAATTACTTTCTGGTGTAAATTAATTGCATATTTGGAAAATATATTAACTCTTAAAAATAACACAGTCAGAGGGCACCTGGGTGGCTCAGTCGGTTGAGTGCCCAACTGTTGATTTTTGGCTCAGGTCATGATTCATGATCGTGAGATCGAGCACCACAGCAGGCTCCATGCTGGGTATGGAGCCTGCTTGGGATTCTCTGTATCCCTCTCTCTCTGCCCCTTCCCCACTCATGCACACGTGTTCTCTCAATCTCTTTCAAAATAAATAAACTTTAAAAAAAAAAAACACAGACAAAAAATCATATATATTCCAGAGTTGCAATACTGATGTACTACTTAGGATTTACAGCAATGAGCTAAAAGAATTCCAAACATAGAATGCACAGTTTTGTTTATTGTTTTCCTTTAAAAAAGTAAATTCCATGCCAATTTGTCAATTTCTAAAAACCTGGCTAATCTGGGAAAATGGATTTTTGCTCACTTGATTAATACGGATGTATATTCTAGATTCTAAATCTAAACTCCAAGCTGTCTTTAGGATTTCTACCATGATGAGATGACAGAATACAGCTGTAGAAAATGTGGTGTTATTTCACCACTAGCTACATTGAAGAGCTAGTCCTAATGTCAAATATTTCTCTTTGCATCTCTTTCCTCCCTTAATTTTCTCTTCCTTCCTCCCCTTGCCACAAAAATACAACTAAGTTTCCTTTGTCTACTTGTTCCATAGACACAATCTGTCCCTAGAGTTGCTACAGGTCTGGTAAAGGGGCTCATGTCCTCTGAGGAAACCAAGACTTGGTGGCCATCTACACTAAGATCAGGGCCCAGGATGCGTTTGGAGAATATTTATAGAAATTGGACCCTAACTAGCTGAACTCAGAGTCTGGAAGAAAGACCACATGCCACAGCCATTAAAGAGAACTTCAAGGCACCACCATTTTAAAATACTGTTCCAAATGTTTCAAATACATAGGCAACTATTCATTCTTCCTTTCCTTTGACTAATATTTGTTTGAGTTCCTCCAATGTGTCTAGCACTGATACAGGCATCAGAAATCAATGGTGGACAAAACAAGAAGGATCCCTTGCCTATGAGAATTTATATTCTGGAGACAATATTCAAATAACAAAAAAATAAACTAACAAATAAAAGGTACCTAATAGAAATAAATGTTGTGAAAAAGAAGGGGGAATCAATAGTGTACTAGGAGAGTAACTAGCAAGGAGGGACTTGAGATAAAGTGACCCCAGTTTTTGTAAGACAGGGATATTTATGCTGTGACCCGAATAATGAGGAATAATCAGCCATGACCTGGGGGACGAACAGTCCAGGCATCTAGGTTGTTGGAACAGCTAACCCAAAGACCCTAACGTAAGAACAAACAGCCCGTCCGGAGGACAGTCAATATGGATGAAATTAAGTGAGGCAGGAAAGGTGGAAAGAAGCCAAATCAGTGAATAGGAAAGGTTCACTCAAGTAAGGTCAAAAGGGGAGGATAGAAAGTTTGGATTTTTATCCTAAGAACAATGGGGTGACATTGTAAGTTTTGAAAGAGAATATTTTTGTGATGTGATTTATTTTTGAAAGATCCCTCTGGCTACTGTATGGAGGACAGGTTGAAAAGAGAAGCCGAAGTCCAAGTGGGAGGCAACTACAGCTAAGAAAAGACAGTGGCTGATCCTATGAGGAAGGAAAAAAACCAAGAGGAAAAGACATTGGCACATTCAGGATAGCTATGAAGAGAAAGTCGCCAGCCCTTGCTAAAGGATCACAGATGGGAGGTGAGGGGCAGAGAGAAAGCAATTCCTTTATCCCTAAAAGGTGAGAGAAGACGAAAGGAATTGTAACGGTCAGAAAGAAGCTAAAGGAAATTTCTTTTAAAGGAGAGAAGAATATGTAGGAAAATAGCCATATAATCTACAGCTTCCCTGCTTAATAATTCAATTCTGGAGGAACAGTGCTTCCCTTTACCTGCCACACATGAGCATCCAACCCATTTATTGGTCTAACGAGCTGGGTACAGATAGGCAGGTCAGCAGGCAGCCACTCGGAGGGAGCCCAGCTGGCAAGAGCCATACTAGAGTACGACCAAAGAAGATGAATCTTTCCTCACTGCTTAACCTGGTGACCTGAATTAGCAACCATCTCCCAGTACAGGCTTCAGCTTAATTTGAGATGGCATTATGGACAGAAATAGGAAGTCAGGCAGTCAGCCACACAAATAAGTACCCACGAATAGCTATGTTCATTAGAAATCAATTATGAAAGGTTTGAGGATGAGGATGCCCTACAAAAGATTAAGGAGAGTATTAACTAATTCCCAATAGACATCAATAAGAAAGGAAAGGTATAGGCAATATCTACTTGGTATCAAGAAGGGTGTTAGCATCAAACGGGGCTACATGTGACTCTTAGCATCTCAGCCAATATTCAATCCATGATGCTTACAATTTCATGGGTCAATGATTGATTAGATGAAAAGGATTCTGAATGGCTCAGTCGGTTAAGCGTCCAACTCTTGAGTTTGGTTCAGGTTATGATCTCACAGTTGTGAGATAAAGCCCAGTGCTGGGCTCTGCACTGGACATGGAGCCATGCTTAACATTCTTTCTCCTTCTTTCGCTGCCCTCCCCAACTCATGCTCACACACGCTCTCTTTCTCACAATAGTAACAATCTAGAAACTAAAAACAATGGACTTAGAAGGGAAATTCGCATGTACTTCATGTGACTTCTGTGAAAGGCAGTGAGAGACCCTTTCACATCCATTAGCTTCTTCTTATCATACCAAAAAACCTGAAAGGGAGATTTTCTAATCCCTGTGTTCTAGAAGAGGAAACTGAGAAGTTACGAAATCTGCACAAAGTCCACAATGGCATAACTGGGCACTCCCAGGAATAACTTTCCCTGCTCTGCAGCAACCATACTTACACTGTGGACATGAAGTGCCGGTGTGTGGAGCAAGTCTTGAGGATTGCTGTTGTCTGAGGCTGTGATAATTCTAAGAAAAAGCAAAAGCAGGAAGGCACAGTATTCAAATGTAAATAAACCTCTTTGATTTTGCTGAATAATAAGTAGTTATATGGAAAAGCATTAAAATTAAGTCCATGACAGACGTTATTAACAAAATAGTAGCCATGGAGGAAATTCTAAAAAGGAATCAATGGTTGTTTAACCTGTAGCCTGCCTGCAGACGTGCAGTCAGCCAATAGCCAGTGGTGCCCGGAGCAGGCCCTTAACAATATTCAGAGTCTTGCTTATTTAGTTCCCCCTGGGATATAATAGCCCCACTCTGTACCTTGAAACATCTATGTCACATCAAATAAAACCTTGTGCAACTCTCATAGCCTATAAATGCCTTTGAAATTGTCCTTTGGGCTAAAGATAGGGGAAAAAACTACGAACTCCAGATAATATGGAAAGATATTTCTTATAAATAGTATGTCTGGCATTTAAAGTTATTTGTATCTCACACCCATAATTCTCTGAAATCTTGAATTATGCATATATTACACACACACACACACACACACACACATGCATACATACATATATAGTGTCTAGATATTTCATTTTTATTCAAAATTTGTGTGGGTTATGTGCCCAAATACCAGACAGAGGAGAGGTTAAGTATTCTTCAAATAATAAAAATGTTAAAACCTAGAAACTTCACAAAGCTTTTCAGCTACGGTGAGTTTATAAGATTAAAATATTTACTAAACTCTTTAAAAATATATTTCGAAAAATGTTTAAACTACAAAAATATTACAAAAGTAGTAAACAAACACCCACATACCTTTCGCCTGGATCCACCCGTTGTTAGCATTGTCTCACACTTGCTTTTTATCTCTCACCAAACATACACACGTACACATTTTTTTCTTGCTGAATGATTTGAGAATAAGTTGCAGACAACATGATCCTTCATTCCTAAATACTTCAAGCTGTATCTCCTAAGAATTACGTTTTCTTGGCCCCAATATGATGATTAAATGTAGAAAACTCTAACATTGATAAAAATCAGACTAACATAAAGTCCATATTCATATTTCATCAATTGTCCTAATTATGGGGGCGCCTGGGTGGCGCCCAGTCGGTTGAGTGTCCAACTTCAGCTCAGGTCATGATCTCACATCACAGTGTGTGGGTTCGAGCCCTGCGTCGGGCTTTGTGTTGACACCTCAGAGCCTGGAGCCTGCTTCAGATTCGGTGTCTCCCTCTCTCTCTGCCCCTCCCCCGCTCACTCTCTGTCTCTGTTTCTCAAAACAAAATAAAGACATAAAAAAAATTTTTTTAATTGTCCTAATTATGACCTTTATAGAAAAAACATAATTTTTTTTTTAATCCAGGCTCCAATCCAGGATCACACCTTGCATTCAGCAGCCACAGCTCTGTAGTCTCCTTTAATCTGAAGACAATGACGAGAGTTTTGAAGAATGTTGTTATGTAGAACATTCTCAGTTTGGGTTTGTCTGATTCAAGGATATGCTTTTACAAATACCTAAAATAATGCCTTCTGCGAACACAAGACCATTAACCAAAGTTGTCACAGAAATACACCAGAGGAAAGGTACATGCTCTGTTTGGAGGCCAATCTCCTGTTAAAGATCCTCTTTATATTACAAGATTTTTTATTCGTTCAAATAGGGCTCACAGAACTTGCTTCCATATGTTACTTGTTCTTTTCATTGTCACACTTATCTATCATGAATACTTTTCCAAGTCATTCTGAAGCCTTCACTCTAAACCCACACTTTGCCTTCACCTGTTGGCAATCATTTTCATTTTCCTAGGTTCCTTTACTACCTACACTCATAGTTCTCTTGCCCCCAGGAAGGGAGTCTGTATCACTATTTACATCAGTCCCTTCTGTATCAAAAATGCATTCTAGGTGCTGCAAAGAGAAGGACCAAGCAGCAATGGCTTAAACAATTAAGAGGTTATTTTTCTCACATGAACACTATCCAGCAGTAAGTGCTTACTGGCTCTGAATCAGCTGTTCAGTCATACCATTAGGATCCTAGGCTCTACCTCTCACTCTACCATCTTTTGTGCATTGGTTACTGTGTTAAACACTTATCTGCTAATGCATGCAAAGATGATGGCTGTAGCACCAGATATTTTTTCAAGTAATTTTTTTGTTTAGTTTATTTATTTATTTATTTATTTATTTATTTATTTATTTAGAGAGAGAGAAAGAGCAAGAGAGAGAGAGAGAAAGAGAGAATGGGAATCCCAAGCAGGCTCCTCACCATCAGCATAGAGCCCCATGTGGGGCTCAAACTCACAAACCATGAGATCATGACCTGAGCTGAAACCAAGAGTCAGATGTTTAACCTGACTGAGCCACCCAGACATCCCTGTAGCACCAGATATTAAGTCTGTGTTCAAAGCAGGAAGAAAGGAAAACTTGACAGGAAGCTCCATCTTTCCCTTTCTAGCAGGAAAGCAATAGCTTTTCCAGAAATTCCTCAAGAAGACTTCTACTTCTTAAATCTCATTGGTAGGTGTTTGGTCATATAGTGCACCTGACTGCCAAGGAAATAGAGAACACAGGAAATAGAAGTACCATTATTGTTGAGGCCAGTCATCTCATCTTCCATTATTGAACACATTGTCACCACAAAAAAGGTGGGGGAGGGGATTCCATTATGAAAAGAAGGGAGAAAAAGAAATAGATAATAAGCAGACAACTAGAAGTTCTACTGTCTCTTCCCAATCACTATTTAACTATGTCCATTCTCTACTTCTCAGTTTCATTCAATATTTCTTCCCAATTTTTCTTCATGTATCTTCTCTCCCTAATACTTCCCCTTGAAAGATAAACTTTTAAACATTTTTATGAACATTTTATCTTCCATCCAGAGCCAAATAATATTGCAACAGCTGGTACTTCCTCTTCTCTCAACATTTGAGGAGACCTGACATCCAGCTAGATGAAGTGACTTGCCCAAATTTGCCCATCAATTTAGAGGCATGGCCGAGAATAAAATATAAATCTGCTGAACATCAGTATTGGCTCTGAGTATCAGACTATATGGTACATAATTTTCCACTTTGTTCTGTTTGTTCCCTTTTGCCCACACCTTGGCCACTTTAAATATAAAGTTCTCCACAAAGATTCATCAATTCAATTGTTTATTTCCGGAAACTTGTCAAAAAGGAAAGATAATGAGAATTGTATTTCCCCCCTTTTAAGTTTTTATTTACTCTCTAAATATGAGTAAATATAAATGAGGAGAAACCAGGGTAAAAAATCATTGCCTTCACCGGAAACCATTGCTCCATATGAACCATGAGTCTATATTTATAAACCTGCCATCTCCAATACATCTGCCAAGAAACAATAAGAAAATATCTATTTAGATGCATTATATTTGTCTTTGACCTTCGGGGAAATATCTGAGAATACCCAGAGAAACACAAATATAAAATACCCTCATGAAGTAGTATCTCATCCTTGCACTGAAAGATTTCAAAAGAAACAGAGTTCACCCAGAAATCAAAAAATAAGTCAGTCAGAAAGTATAACTGATCATGAAGGGTAAGATTTAGAAAAAGAAGAAATGCAGGGACACCGTCATAAGCCAAAAAAGGAAGGCCAAAATCTAATTAATTTTTCAGGGGCTCATGAGCAGGTTAATATGGGGGAATGAGAAGAGGCATCATGGTTAAGAACACATGCTCCGAAATGAGTTGGCTGGCAGTTCTGAATCAGTTTTGCCACTCAAGTTCAGTGATCCCTAGCAACTTACTCTTCTATGCCTTCTCTTCTAAACTGTAAAGTCATGATAACATTAATAATTATTTAATGAAATTATTATGAGGATAAATTGAAGCAAGTCCTGTAAAATGCTTAACCTAGGGCCTAACATTATAAGTGCTCAAAAACATGAAAGAAAGAATTGCCGATTAGAGCAAAAGTTTAAAGTAAAGGATTTTTAGGTTTAAAAAGGTAGTCTATGGTGACTTGGGGCCACTTTGGCTATAAGGCTAAACTGTGATCAAAAGGAAACCATTAAATATTTATTACCTGGACATGATATCATACAGATTGGAATCAGTTGAGACAGTAGGAATGGAAATGAGGTGTTGAATGGAAGAGCTATTAAGAAATACAACTGCCCTTCACTCTCCTGCACTGTTGGTGGGAATGTAAACTGGTGCAGCCCCTCTGGAANGAAATACAACTGCCCTTGATTTAAGATCTCTATTTCTTGGCTGCACTACTAAAGAAATCAATAAAGCTGACTGCTGTTGTACCAGTGAGTAGGAATGAAATGTGATGGTTGGATAGTCAAGAAAACAGTTTTGTCATAGCCTGAGAAATATGCTAGAAGTGCATAAGTTAAAAAATTCAGAAACCTTGGCTACTCTCTGTGTTGGGAAATATGTGCATCCATTCAGTGAATTCGTACTGAACACTTCTTACGGCACAATACTGAGCTCTAAGAAATGTTTACAGTAACATCTCACCCAACTGAAGATCACATATCCTAGAACCCCCAAATTTTTCATTCTTGAGGTGCCTAGTAGCTCAGTTGCTTAAGCATTAGACTCTTGATATCATTTCAGGTCATGATCTCATGGTTTGTTAGATAGAACCCTGCATCAGGCTCTGAACTGGCAATGCAGAGCCTGCTTGGAATTCTCTCTTTCTCTCTCTCTCTGCCCCTCCCCCATTTGCTCTCTCTCTCTCTCTTTCTCTCTCAACATAAGAAAACATTAAAAAAAATTTAATTTTGATTCTTAAAAACCATTAAAAGACAAAAGGAGAAGAAAAAAGTCTTGTCCTTTTCAGGATCTCATTCATAGCATACTCACTCATTCTTCACACGGAAGTTAACCATATCTGAGTATTTATATTTGTAGCTACAGATGGTTCAAAGTAAAAAATTAGAAATGATAATGAAGGTACTGAGACTACAGAGGCAAACAAATTAACGATGGGTGATGCAACACCTGGTGAAGAATTATGGAGAAAAAGTATACAAAGTTGACAACTCTAAACACAAAAGTCTGGTCTCAGGTAGTTTAGAAAGGAAAGAAATGGATCCATTACTTGAAGTAGAAGATGTAATGAGAATAGCAAATAGAAAGCGCAACTACTTCACTTCTCTTTTGCCTCCATTATTTCAGGAAAAATAATCTTCGCATGGAGAGGGTAGAACAAATATTTTTTCAGGGTTAAGCAATCGGAGTAAATGAGGAGAAAGAAAAAAAGCTCATCACTGCTTTCATGAGTCAAAATCACTTTTCCAAACCGAGACACAGTGAAGTGTGCCACCAGGACTTAAAGATGAAAGTATTGAGCCACTGAGGTTACTCTCTGAAGGACTGGGGGGAACTGGGAAATGATCTGGATTGTTTTACAAGTGGGCTTTATTACTTACAGTCTAATGAGTTTTATTTAATCCTTGGAAAATTAAATAGTTGGCTTTGTAACACACACACACACACACAAATCACAGAAGTCTGTGGTCAGATGTATAGTATACAAGTCCCCTCAAAGGGCCTCAAAGGCATTCTTGCACTGTTCAACATGATAACCCAAATTCACAAAGTAAGATTAGGATTGTATTCAATAGCTTCCCAACACTTTAGAGGTAAAGCTAAACACAAAAATTATATCACAAACACTGGTATAGAAACTTTTTGACAAGTTTTGCTAAAAGGGGGAGACAAAAATGGAAATGGAACTAGTATGGGAAATGGGATCAGGAAATTATTTTTCTCTTGTCTTGTTTTGTTTTATTTTGTTTTGTTTTTAAGAAGGGAGATGTAAGAGTACATTTTCAGACTGTTGAGAATGAACCAGGAGAGAGGTAAAAATTTATAAGGCTTAGTGAGGAGAAGGAACCACTGGAATGTGTCCTGAGTAGGAGAAAGGAGGGGGTGCCTGGTGCTCAGGGGAAAGGCCAACTTTCAGCAAGAGCAAAGAGGGTTCACCCATAACAAGGGTGAAGGGCATGTGAGGACGACCTGTGTGGAGATGCAGCAGAGGGATCAATGGGGCCCCTCGAAGCAGCTTTAAGAGCCCCCCAACATTTGGGCCCTATTATGAAATGAATCATGTGCTTTTCTCCTGTCAAGCTTCGCTACACAAGTGCAGGCCTAAGAGAAACAGAACTGGATAGAACTGAAGTTATGGCTTTGCCATGAAAGTAAATCTGGAGAGGATATATTTCAAATGCTGCAAATCAACAACATCCAGACTCATGAATCTCAACTATTCTGTTTAAAGAGCTACTATTTATTCCCTCAACGAGTTTTCAAATGCTTCCCAGGAATGGCCCATCACTGAGCATGCAGAATAAACCAAGTAGCTCTTTCCCAGAGATGCCAGATGAGCTAATCCTACACACTTTGCTTAAGGAGGTACCTTCTCCCAGAAAGGATTTGCACAGTAGAAGCCTGATAGCCTTTGAGTAGATAAACATTGGAATTCTTCTCAGTGATTCTGTAATTCTGTATACATTTTAAATATATTTTGAACTCCACAATGCTTGATTTAAATCAGCTTTTAAAAATATACACACAATGGAATATGCCATTTTTTAAATGTGACTCTAAGTCTACAATTTAGACACAAGTAAAACAGAAGCAGTACAACTCCTTTTAGACACTTAGGGGCAGAATAATGGAATTTCATTTCTCAATAAATGAAATTAATCCAAATGCCCACTCCTGCATATGACAGAAAACCTAATGTAATCCAATCACTTATTTTCTTCCCACTACTTTTTCCCCTTCAGCATCTTTGGGTTAATATTTTGCCAATTCAAAGCCCCCCCACCTTCTCTGTCTCCTTCTCTTCTCTCCTTTCCAGGATTGGCCAAAGGTGGGCCATAGCTTCTGTGTCATCTAGACTGTGGTGGGAGGGGCTTCTGCTTTGGGTCCTTCTTTCACTGCTGGATCAGTCACACAGGAAATCACATTCATGGTCCTCTGGACCCTTCATATCTGGTCTGAGGGCTCCTCTCTAGATGTCTGTCTTGCAGTCTGCTTCACATGGGCGAGTCTGCATCCTCCTCCTCCCGCTCATACAACCTCTCTGAGTTGGCTAGCTTCTTGGCTACTTTTGTCCCCTTTGCTGAACACTGTAAACATCAGGACACTCTTCCATTCCAGTACAGGATTTTGATTTCATAAAATAAGAGACTGTAAAAGGAGCCCTTGGGTCTCTGTCCTTAAACACATCACATCTCCTTTTTATTCTACTGTGGCTAAACCTGTGGTGGGGGGTGAAGAAGGTCCACTGAGATTTGTGATCTCTTCACTCACCCAAGGCACAATTTCCTACTTTTTTAAAGGTTTTGTGGGATTTTTAAAAATGTTTATTTACTTATTGTTGAGAGGGAGAGAGAGAGAGAGAGAGAGAGCAAGGGGAGAGGCAGAGAGAGAATCCCAAATAGGCTCCACACTGTCAGCAGAGCCAGACACGGGAGCTCAAACTCCTGAACTGTGAGATCATGACCTGAGTTGAAGTCTAGACACTTAACCAACTGAGCCACCCAGGAGCCCCTCCTACTACTTTTTGGTCCTCTCTCCAGATTGTTTCTTTGGTCCTAGCCCAGGGGAATGGACGTTCCTTCCAATCCATTTCCTCCTGCTTCTGAGAAATTCTTTTTTTTTTTTTTTTACAAATAGTTTGTTGTCAAATTAGTTTCCACATAACACCCAGTGCTCATCCCCACAAGTGCCCTCCTCCATGCCCACCCCCGCTCCCCCCATCCATCAGTCCTCAGTTTTTGTCCGACAAATTCTTATATCTTTGGGAGGCAGGAAAATTGTCTCATCATATGCTGAATCAGTCAAGGTTCTTCCAAAGAAAAAGCAGCAGTAGGATATATATTATTTTTATTTTTATCTATCTATCTATCTATCTATCTATCTATACATATATATAGTGACTCTTATATTTATATTATTTGCATATATACTCATATACATATGTATGTACATACATTATTAGAATAATAGATTTAGATATATAGCGATTCATTTCAATGAATTGGCTTGCTCAGTTGTGGGGTCTGGCTGTACAAGTCTGAAATCCATAAGGCTAGAAACTCTCAGGAAGGAGTTAACACTGTAATTCACAAGTAGAATTGCTTCTTCCTCAGAGAAACCTCAATTTCTGCTCTTAAGGCTTTCAAATGATTGGATGAGGCCCACCCACATTATCAAGGATAATCTTTTTTACTTAAAGTGATCGTGGATATTAAACACATTTACATAATGCCTTCACAGTAATGCCTAGATTAGTGCTGGAATGAAAAACTACCTACAATCAGCTAACCAAGTTAACACTAAGAATAACCATCACCTATGGGTTCTCACTCTGTGGTTTATGTATGAACTCTATGTTCTAAGTCCTCCACACAAATCAGCCTCTGAAACCTAAAGGGAAAGAAACTTCCTTTCTTTTCAAAATTTTGGCTTTTGCAATGGAAATTCCAGCTTTCAATAATAATGCTTCATTTAGGGGTAACTGGGTGGCGCAGTTGGTTGAGCGTCTGACTCTTGATTTCGGCTCAGGTCATGGTCTCACAGAGGTGAGATCAAGTCCCACATCAGACTCTGTGCTGAGCAGGGAAACTACTGAAGATTCTCCTTCTCTCTCCCTCTGCCCTTCCCCTACTTGTGCACGGTCGCTCCCTCTCTCCCACCGTCCCTCTCTTTTTCTCTCTCTCTCCCTCTCTCTAAAAAAATAATACTTCATCTAAAAGTTTGTAAGTTAATTCCGGTAGTAATGTATTCCTTGGTTCTCAGTTATACTTGCCCACCTCATGAAGCAATGAGTATCACTGAAATGAGCAAAGAGCCTGTGCAAGAACAACAACAACAACAACAACAACAAAATTCAGGGTAAAAAAACTTCAGTCACTATTTTTAAAGCTTATCTCACCAATTTATAAGACCCCCACATATAAGCCAAGATGTTTTTTTCCTTCTCCAAATTTTTATTTAACTTCATGTTAGTTAACATACAGTATAATATTAGTGTCCGGTGGAGAATTTAATGATTCATCACTTACAACACCGAGTGCCCATCACCATAAGTGCCCCCCTCAATGCCCATCAACCTTCTCACCCATCACCTTGCCCACCTCCCCCCTGGTAATCATCAGTTTGTTCTCTATAGTTAAGAGTCTGTTTCTTGGTTTGCCTCTTTCTTTTTTTCTCCCTTTCCTCATTTGTTTTGTTTCTTAAATTCCACATCTGAGTAAAAACATGGTATTTGTCTCTCTCTGACTTATTTCACTTAGTATAATACTCTCGGGCTCCATCCACATCATTGCAAATGGCAACTTTTCATTCTTTTTTATGACTAATATTCCATTATACACACACACACACACACACACCACATTTTCTTTATCCATCATCAGTCAGTGGACATTTGAGCTCTGTCCATACTTTGGCTTTTGTGATAGTGCTGCTATAAGATCGGGGTGCATGTATCTCTTTGAGTCAGTATTTTTTTTTATCCTTTGGATAAATACCTACTAGTGCAATTGCTGGGTTTTAACTTTTTGAGGAAGCTACATACTGTTTTCCAGAGTAGCTGCACCAGTTTGCATTCCCACCAGCAGCACAAGAGGGTTGCCCTTTCTCTGCATCCTTGTCAACATCTTATGTTTCCTATGTTGTTAATTTTAGCCATTCTGACAGGTGTGAGGTGATATCTCATTGCAGTCTTGATTTGTATTTCCCTGATGATGAGTGATGTTGAAGATCTTTTCATATGTCTGTTGGTCACCTGTTAAGTCCTCTTTGGAAAAATGTCTATTCATGTCTTCTGTCCATTTCTACACTGAGTTATTTATTTTTTGGGTATTGAGTTTGATGACTTTTTAAATTGTTTTTAATGTTTTATTATTTCTGAGAGAGGGAGAGAGACAGCATGAGCAGGGGAAGGACAGAGAGAGGGGGAGATACAGAATCCGAAACAGGCTCCAGGCTCTGAGCTGGCTGTCAGCACAGAGCCTGATGCGGGGCTCAAACCCATGAACCATAAGATCATGACCTAAGCCAAAGTCGGATGCTTAACCAACCATCAGGCACCTCTGATGAATTCTTTATAGAACTTTTGGAGAGTAACCCTTTATCAGATATTTCATTTGCAAATATCTTCTCCCATTTCATAGGTTGCCTTTTAATCTGTTGATTGTTTCCTCTGCTGTGCGAAAGATTTTTATCCTGATAAAATCCCAATAGTTCATTTTTGCTTTTGTTTCCCTTGCCTTGGGAGACATATCTAGTAAGAAGCTGTTACATAAGCCATGATATTTTTAAAAATCAGACAAATCTAATGGAAAGATATGAGCTTAAAAAAATTTAACATATTTTGTCTTGTTGTTTTAGGGCTTTTTTACCTTGATTTTTATGGGAAGTTAGTTGTCACCAGCATGTTCTTATGCTCTTCTAAGCTAATGATATAGAGAGAATATGAGTGGAATAGGACATGGACTATTGAGCTAGTGACAGTCAGTAGATAATGCTAATGAAAATTCAGGCAATCTCCAGTGAATTCAATTCACCACGTATCTTTCATTCTCATTCATTCATTTATTCATTCATTCACAAATATTTATTGCCATCTTATAATATGTTAAGCATGGGGAATGTGACCATGTCCTCAGAAAGCTTACAGAGGAGACATATGAGGACAGAAATTACAAGGTAGAGCAACGAGAGGCCATTGGAATGAGATATGTATAGAATGCTAAGAAACCAGTGAAGAGGTATACAACCCAGCCTAGAGAAGAATTAGATGCTTTCAAAAGAAGGTAATGCCTGAATCCTAAAGAAAACACAGGATGTTGACAACTAAATAAAGAACCCCTCATGCCTATTTACTATCTTTTTATTGGTAGAAAACAGCAATGTGCATGGCATATTTGGGGACTGCAAATAGTCAGTCCCTCAGTCAGTTCTGTGTGAGGCTTTCAGGTCAGACTGGAATCAAGACAGGCAATGATAGAGTTGTATTTTTTTGTTATTGTTGGTGGAAGAATGGTTTGTTTTAGTTGGAAAATGTTATTTTGGTTTTTTAGTCAATTGTAATTAACCTAGTGTTATATTAGTTTCAGGTGTACACTACAGTGATTCGACAATCCATACATTACTCAGTGATCTTTACAATAAGTGTACTCTTAATCCCCTTCCCCTAGAGAAAGACATAATTCTTGGGAAACCAAGTGTTTAATTTATCTGGAGGAGCGTAAATTATGAGAAAGATCATAATAGGGTATTTAAAATGAGAAACTGGGCTTGAAGCAGTAACATTCAGAAATATGGAGCACCTGGAGTTTTTTCAGAACACATGCATTTTTTTTTTTTGGCTAATTTTTCAGCTCTCTTGAGGTAGAGATGATTTAATTTTTTTCAAGGTTTTTTGTGTATACAGAGTACACACATCTCAAACTCTAAAATTTGAAGTCTAAAATGTTCTTTCCAAATAATATGTTCCTTAAAACATCTGTTTTGCTATTCAAAGATTCATGGAACTCGTTCAAGAAGCCTGAAAATATTTTGTGGCTGATTCTTTTACTATTGGCAGAATGTGCTTAAATTATCTATCCAATTTTTCAAAACCTCCAGAGCCTGTCTTAGTAACCCAACCCATTGTTTAATAATCCTTGTAGTTAAGAAATGATTCCTTCTAGGGGCGCCTAGGTGGCTCAGTCAGTTAAGCATCCAACTTCGGCTCGGGGCATGAACTCACAGTTCAGGAGTTCAAGTCCCGCGTTCAGCTCTGTGCTGACAACTCAGAGCCTGGAATCCGCTTGTGTCTCCCTCTCTCTCTGCCCCTCCTCCACTCGCACTGTCTCTCTCTCAAAAATACATAAACATTTAAAAATATTTTTAAGAAATGATTCTGTCTGCCTACCATGAGCATCCTCCCTACGACTAGTGGACATAACAATATGCAACCTCTTTCCCAATTGTTGACACAATAGCAGTCTTACCGTATCCAGACTCACAACAGTTGCACTGGTCCCTGTGTTTGGTAATGTCCATCTGCTTCTAAAACCTCTTAAAATCAATTAGAAAATCTGCACTAGAAGGATAAACAGCCACTGAACTAATCAATTGCCTGTTCTGCAAGTGAGCTCATGTGTTAGCCGTCTGCTGGCATGGAGTGTTTTCCTATTGATTCTTCACCAATGCCAACTCAACCTGGGCGCTACTGACATATTAGGACAGATAAATTTTTGTTTGGGGGAGTTTTCCTGTGCATTGCGAGGTGTTTAACAGCATCCTTGGAGTCTACCTTAATTAGATGCCAACAGCAACCTCCCAAGTTGTGACGTAAAAAAATGTCTCCAGACTTTGCCATTTGTCCCCTGGGGAACAAAATCATCCCCTATTAAGAACCACTGGTTCATAATACCTTACTTCAAAAGGTCTAAAGAAGCTAACTAATATTACAAATCAGGTTTTGAATCTATAGCTAAGAAACCAAATTTTCACATATTTGAATTGTCTGTAAATAACTTCAGATTATTTTTTATTAATATTAAAGGAATACTCGCTTTTAAAAAACAAGTCAAAATTTTCCTTTCTTAAAGATATAAACTGCAGAGTAAAATCTCCCATTTTTCCTGAAATTATTTGTCCCATTTCCCAAAGAGGACCACTGCTAACAGTTTGTTGTAAATATATCAGCATTTTATAAACACAAGTATTATGTAGCTTTTATTTTATATAAATAAGACCAAACAATACAGACTCTTGTTCAACATATATGAATATGTAGTTCTGAAACTACACCATGTAATTTATTAAACAATCCTCCACTACATCTTATATTTTTTTAAGTTTCTTCATTTATTTTTGAAAGAGAGAATGTGAGCAGGGGAAGTAGAGGGGCAGAGAGGGAGAGAGAGTCCTAAGCAGGCTGTGAGCTGTTGGGGCAGAGACTGACATGGGGCCCAATCTCACCAACTGTGAGATCATGACCAGAGCCAAAATCAAGAGTTGGATGCTTAACCAGCTGAGCCATGCAGGCACCTCTACATCTGATATTTTTATTATTTTTTTAAACGTCTTAAATAGTTATTGATAGTCATTATTTAAGATAGAAATTATCTTTTTTTAAATAAATGGACTGAATGGAGAGAAGTTTGTCTTTGTGTCTAGTTTGTGTGTGTGTGTGTGTATTTTACTTCCTAACAAGGTATTTAGTAAACTACCTCTATACTTTTGATGCTGTAATTATCTAAGAAAATAGAATATTGCATATTTTCCATAGACTGTGAAAAGGATTTCAAAGGCTACAAATAAGTTATAGAATCCAATGAAACTCCTATCTTAGTGTTTATACAAGTCATAGCTGTACAGAAACACAAGAAACATTTTAATTAAATGTACCAATTACACTCACTACTTTGTTTTAGTTTTTTTATTATAATTATTTTTTTTACAAATCGTTTATTGTCAAATTAGTTTCCACATAACACTCAGTGCTCATCCCCACAAGTGTCCTCCTCCATGCCCATCCCTCCTCCCCCCCACATCCATCAGTCCTCAGTTTTTGTCAGCATTCAAGAGTCTCTCATGGTTTGCCTCTCTCCCTTTCCCCCACCATTTCCGCCCTTCTTCTCCCCCTTGTTCCTCCGTCAAGTTCCTCCTAATCCTCCTATACGTGCAAACATATGATATTTGTCCTTCTCTGCCTGACTTATTTCGCTCAGCATAACACCCTCAAGGTCCATCCATGTTGCTACACATGGCCAGATTTCATTGTTTCTCATTGCCATGTAGTATTCCATGGTATAGATAAACCACATCTTCTTGATCCATTCATCTGTTGATGGACACTTAGGCTCTTTCCATGTTTTAGCTATTGTGGAGAGTGCTGCTATGAACATTGGGGTACACGTGCTCCTATGCCTCAGCATTTCTGTATCCCTTGGGTAAATTCCTAGCAGTGCTATTGCTGGGTCATAGGGGAGTTCTATTGTTAGTTTCCTGAGGAACCTCCACACTGTTTTCCAGAGGGGCTGTACCAGTTTACATTCCCACCAACAGTGTAGGAGGGTGCCCGTTTCTCCACATCCTCGCCAGCATCTAGAGTTCTCTGATTTGCTCATTTTAGCCACTCTGACTGGCGTGAGGTGGTATCTCAGTGTGGTTTTGATTTGTATTTCCCTGATGAGGAGGGATGCTGAGCATCGTTTCATGTGTCTGTTGGCCATCTGGATGTCCTCTTTGGAGAAGTGTCTGTTCATATCTTCTGCCCATTTCTTCACTGGGTTGTTTGTTTTTCAGGTGTGGAGTTTGGTGAGTTCCTTATAGAGTCTGGATATTAACCCTTTATCTGATATGTCATTTTCCCATTCCGTTGGTTGCCTATTAGTTTTGTGGGTTGTTTCCTTTGCTGTGCTCACTACTTTGTTTTAAATTTAACTGAACAGAGATGCCCTTAAGGCATTGACTTCAGAGCAACCATGTCAAAATTTTCCATATTCACATTTAAGTTTCCTATAGAGTAAGAGTCACAATTTCACTGAAGTTAGTGAGTGAAATTTTATGAGTTTCCTAGACAAAATTATAAGTGTTTGTGCATGTCTGACAAAGTCTATCAAAAAAGTAAAAGCTAAGTTTTATTCCATTAATGATAAATCACTAGGAACGTCACCTCCAAAAAGTATTAATTGAAACCCCTCAGACTTTAGTCCTGAGAGAAAAGAAAAGGGTTATTTAATAATGTTTGTTTGTGCAGACTCACCTCGGTTCCAACTTTCCATCTCCAGTGACAAGAATTGTTCTCCTGGTATGGAGGGAGGAAGGAGGTACCTTCACAAAGCGAAATTTATGCCCTACTTTTAGGCAGATAAAGGAAAGGCAGAGGGCTCTTGCTCTGTTTGCTTTTTTTCAATTGTCTTCATTTTAAAATAATATATATGCCAAGTGCCATATTTGGGGTGGCATAAGATGATCCCCTTCAACTTCCCCAAAATTTCCTATAACCGTCACTTACCAGCTCCCTACTCTATCGTTCTTTTCCTGAACAATTGATCTCTAAAGATATTTGGTGAACCTGAGAAAGGTATTCTGTGCTGGGTATGACAGAGGAGGACATGAGGACATTCCCCAGAGAGGAATTCTGGGGCCACACTGGGATAAGGAGGGTGTCCACAGAGGGAGCTGGTGCCTGGCATTCTATGTCAGATCTCTAACAGGGCAAGGAGAGGGCTCCTGTAGGAAATATGTCCATTACCGGGAGTCAGAACTAAATGGGGGTGAGGAGGGCAACTATGCAGGAACAGGATTTGTCAAGATTATAACTATATTAAGGATAATAGAAAGCACTTTCTCATTGTCAGAGAAGGGAGCTAGAGATACGTAAAGGGAGAAAACTAGACTGAAGCTTATGGTGTTGGCTAGGTATTGGACACCCCTCTACGCAATGCTTATTTTTTTAAGTTTATTTTTATTTATTTCAGTAGAGATATAGAAAAGCAAGTAAGAGAGTGACAGAGAGAGAGGGGAACAGAATACCAAGCAGACTCCACGTTGTCAGTGCAGAACCCCATGTGGGACCCAAACTCACAAATCATGAGATCGTGACCTAAATTGAAATTAAGAATTGGACCCTTAACCAACTGAGCCACCCAGGTGCCCCTACAAATATGCTTATTAATCACTAAGGCTAACTTAAGAGTGGAGAAGTTTTGGAGACATCACTCTAACCAAGTGACCAAAGTGATCATCAATAATGGGACAAATCAAAATCTTACATAACCTGACAGGTTGAAATAAGCATTACCTCTGTGAATTGCTTACCAAAGGTGCATAATGTAAACCTAATTTTGATGAGATGTCATACAACCAAAATTTAGAGACATTCTACAAAATACTTAACTTACAATCTTCAAAAGTGTTGAGGTCATGAAAGATAAGGAAAGACTAAGAAACTATTCCAGATCAAAGGAAACTAAAGAAATGGGACAATTAAATGCAAGGATTATAAACTAGATCCTTTTACTACAAAGGACATTTTTTGAACAGTATATGAAAAGTGTATGGATTCTGCGGTTTAAATGGTAGTGAGGTATCAATGTTAATTTCCTGATTTTGACAGTTCTAGCATGGTTATATAGGAGAACATACTTATTTAGAGGGGGAAAAAGCACAACCGAAGCTTTTAGGGGTAATAGAGCATCTAGTCAGGAACTTACTCTCAAAAGATTCAGGAGAAAAAATAATTATACTGTATTTGCAACTTTAAGTCTGAGATAATCTCAAAATAAAGTTATTTTTAAAATATCACTATTTAAGACTTTAAATATATCTTTTAAATCATAATGTTATGAAAATGTAGAACTAATTCATGACATAATTATTGAAGAGTTGTATCTGCTTTGAAATATAAACTTAAAAGATAGGACGTAGAAGCATAACATCCCTAAAAGTAAATTACTCAGAGAAGAATTTTCAAAACAGCAGCATAAAAACACAGGTGGGTATGTCTAGTCTAGTTAAAACAGCTTCCAATAGTGACTCTCAACTGAAGACTGACAATTCATCAAAGAATTTTTCTGAAGCCCTTGATTTATTTTTAAAGCTGTGTACCCAATGGTGGGCTCAAACTCACAAACCCAACATTGAGTCACATGCTCTACCAACTGAGCCAGCCAGGTGTCCCTAAAACCCTTGATTTTTAAATTTGTTCTTAAAAAATTAATAAAGAGATCAGAAGTCAGTTTCAACACAGATGACCTTATGTTACGTACACGTGAAGTCTCTGAAATGTGTGATGTTCCACCAGGGACATCCTATGGTATACAAATCCTTTGACTTCATTTTAATCAATTTGTTGAAAGACTATTGATAAATAATTTTTAAATAATTTCACAAGTGAGAACACTACTTACAACACAGCTTATTATTACATAGCTTTAACTATTTCCTTCATCAAATGATGTGCTCCGAAACAACTAAGTACAAGTCAAAACCTGACATTGCTAGGTTGCTTCTGTATAAAAATGTCACTTGCCTTGTTATTAAAATGTCCTGCTGCGTCTTACAAAGAAAATAGTCATTTTTGTTCTTTTCACGTCTTGATGACAGATCACAAATACATTTTTATATAATAAATGTTATTGATAATTCAAGCTATTCTGTTTTTATTTCTTATAATTGACGATATTCTAGAAAGTTCCAAACATGGACTAACTTGGTAAGGATAATAAGCAACAGAACTACCTTTGGAGTCTCCAATAATTTAAATTTTATATAAATCTGAGGTTTTTAAAATGGCATAGTTAACTTATATCCACACAAAAACCTGCATGTGGATGCGTATAGCAGCTTTATTCATAATCGCCCAAACTTGGATGAAACCAAGATGTCCTTCAGTAGGTAAAGATAAATAAACGATGGTACATTCAAACAATGGAATATTATTCGGTACTAAAAAGAAATTAGTTATTAAGCCAGAAAAAGACATAGAGGACCCTTAAATGGGTATCACTGAGTGAAAGAAGCCCATCTGAAAATTTGGGCGGGAACTTTGTTTCATTCAATGTGGTTTACACAAAATCTTGCACGGAGCCTAATGCGCAGGAACTACCCAGTCTGTGAGTGAGTAAGTGCATGCACTTTCCTGATGTTCTGTATTTCTTCTTGCTCTAGTACTAGAAGAGTCTTGATTCTGATTAAAAATTCAATAAATTCCTGATTTTTAAAACGATTGGCTAAAATATTTTTGAAAGAGAGAAGAAGGGATTGAGATAAACTGTAAAGTACGGGCAGACATTTCATAGAAAAAGAATGGGGATGGGGGACATTCCACATGGGAAACAGCATAAGAAAAGGCAAAGAAAGGAGAATCCTGGCATCTTCTGAGGACATGGGAAAGAACATCCCATCGGCGTGAGGTCCTTGGAAAACGGTTGGCATCAGGCTAGTAAGCAAGGTGAGGCTCCCACACAGTGGGCTGTACATGCCAGAATGAGACTACAGGTTTTAGGATACTCGGGAGAAAACCACTTGTGGCAAAGCCTTTGTATTAACCTTCTCTCCTCCATTTTCATCGCAGTCCTTCACGGAAGTGGTCAGGATGTCAAGTGCTCCCTCGGCTATTTCCCCTGTGGGAACATCACCAAGTGCTTGCCTCAGATTCTTCACTGCAATGGTGTGGATGACTGCGGCAACCAAGCGGATGAAGACAACTGCGGTGAGTGAAGCACTTGCAGCCACAGCAGGAACCAGGGCAAAATCACTTCAGGTGAAGTCGCTGAGACTGCTCACACCCAGAGAAAAGGGAAAAGAGAAAACTAAATTGAAAAACAAAATATATGTCACTTAAGGAACATACTTCTTTTATTAGCTTAAAACATCTATTCTTTTCTATGTGTTATCACCACCAATATTTTAGGAAAGTGGTGATTGTGCACATAGTATAGTTTTGTATCTCACAAACCCTTCCAGTTAACACTTTACAATCAGAATGGTGTAGGAATTGGGAATTTGGGCTCTGGAGACCAACTCTCTGGTTTGAATCTGGGTACAACAATGACCAATTATATAGCTTGAGAATGTTTCTAAACCTCTTTTTCCTTCACTTTCCTGATATTAGAAAAGGGTTTGGAAATTGTCCCTACACTAAGAGAATTCGGGAAGATTAAATGTAAGGGATTAGAAAAACGCAAGCATACAGCAGGTACTACCCAAGTGTGAACAGCTATTGCTCTTTCTTATCTTTTGCTTGTTACAATCCTTTTTTAAAAATTTTATTTAATTTTTTAAATTTATATCCAAGTTAGTTGGCATATTGTTTATGACAATTCTGATGGACAAATGAGACCTCCTAACAAAAAACAAACAGTAAGTCCAGCTCACCTATTATTTAACTAACAATCAAATTTATGACCTTATAAAGCCAATAAGTAGAGCTCTGAACAAATAGAACATCAGGAAAACTTGGCTTTTAGTCAGAATTTTGCTCAAATTTCTTTCTTTTTCTAGTATGTTATATTCATTTTTTCCCAAAATTTTAAATTCTAATTAGTTAAAATACAGTATAATATTGTTTTTAAAAGTAGAATTTAGTGATTCATCACTTACATATAACACTCAGTGTTCAACACAAGTGCTCTAATACCTGTCATCAATTTAGCCCATTCCCCCACCCACCTTCCCTCCATCAATCCGCAATTTGTTCTCTATCATAGAGTCTCTTATAGTTAGTTTCACTTGATCTTTTTCCTCCCTTCCCATATGATCATGTTTTGTCTCCTAACTTCCAAATAGGAGTGAAATCGTATGCTCTTTGTCTTTCTGTGCCTGACTTATTTCACTTAGCATGATAGTCTCTAGCTCCATCCATGTTGTTGCAAATGGCAAGATTTCATTGGTTTTTTTATTCAAATACTTATTTAAATTCTAGCTCATTTATATATAGTGTAGTATTGGTTCAGGAGTAGATTTTAGTGATTCATCATGTACATATAACACCAGTGCTCAACAAAATGAGTGCCTTCCTTAATACCTGTTACCCATTTAACTCATCCACCTCCTCCCCTCCAGCAACCTACCATTTGTTCTCTATAGTTAAGGCTCCTACGATTTTGCTTCACACCCTGTTTTTATCTTCTTATTTTACGTTCCTTTCCCCTATGTTCATCTCTCTTATTTCTTAAATTCCATATGAGTGAAATCATATGGTATTTGTTTTTCTCTGACTTATTTCTCTTAGCATAATACTCTCTAGTTCCATCCACATCATTGCATTTGGTAAGATTTCATTCTTTTAGATAGCTGAGTAATATTCCACCGTATATATATACCACATTGTCTTTATCATCATCAGTCAATGGGCATTGGGCTCTTTCCCTAATTTGGCTATTGCTGATAATGCTGCCAAGGGGTGCATGTCTCCCTTCAAAATCTGCATTTTTTAATCTTTTGGGTAAATACCCAGTAGTGCAATTGCTGGGTCATAGGGTAGTTCTAGTTTTACTTTTTGAGGAAGCTCCATACTGTTTTTCAGAGTGGCTGGACCAATATACATTTCCACCAGCAGCACAAGATGGTTCCCCTTTCTCTGCCTCCTTGCCAACGTCTGTTGTTTCCTGTGTTGTTAATTTTAGCTATTCTGACAGGTGTGAGGTGATATCTCATTGTAGTTTGGATTTGTATTTCCCTGATGGTGAGTGATGTTAAGCATCTTTTCATGTGTCTGTTAGCCATCTGGATGTCCTCTTTGGAAAAATGTATATTCGTGTCTTCTGCCCATTTCTTCCTGGATTATTTGTCTTTTGGATGTTGAGTTTAATAAGTTCTTTAGGTATTTTTGGATATTAATGCTTTATGTCATTAGCAAATACCTTCTCCCATTCTGTAGGGAATGTTGATTGTTCCCTTTGCTGTGCAAAACCTTTTTGTAATTTTTTTTTCAAGCTTTCTTTTTTTTTAATGGTTTTTTTTTTTTTTGAGAGAGGAAGAGTGTGAGTGGGGAAGGGGCAGAGACAGAGGGAGAAAGAGAATCCCAAGCAGGTTCCAGGCTCTGAGCTGTCAGAACAGAGGCTAATGTGGGGCTTGAACTCATGAACTATGAGATAATGACCTAAGCTGAAGTTGGATGCTTAACTGACTGAGCCATCCAGGTGCCCTAAAAGCATTTTATCTTGATGAAATCCCAATAGTTCATTTATATTTTGGTGATGGCCATTGTTTGTTGAATTTAATGGGAGTTTTCTCTGCTTTTTGGATTTCAATATCTATTTCCTTCCCCAGATTAAGGAAGTGTCCAGCTATCATTTGCTCAAATAAGCCTTCTGCCCCCTTTTACTCTTCTTCTATTTCTCTCTCGCTCCTCTCCTCACAATCAGGGCTCCCTCCGCATTGCAGTACCTGCAGCTCTTCTCTCTCCTCCATCAACTCTCTGCAACTCCTACCTTCCACCATGTGGTTTTCTTACCTCTAATTATGCAGTTGTGCTTTCTCAGTCCTCAGATTGATTTCTTGGGTGTTCAAAATGATTTGCTATTTATCTAGCGGTGTTCAAGGGACAAGGTCTATGATCTCCCTACTCCTCCTCTATTCACTATCTTACCTCCTACTATCCTGTTCAAACTTCTGAAGCCATAACACAAATGTATGAAAGAACTTCAATTGGCTGGATCTGAGTCACTGGGAAAATGAGCTTTAATAAATAATGAAAAATAATGAGGGGAGCCTGGATGGCTGAGTCGGTTAAGCGTCTGACTTTCTCTTAGGTCATGATCTCGGGGTTCGTAGGTTCGAGCCCCGCGTCAGGCTCTGTGCTGACTGCCAGCTCAGAGCCTGGAGCCTGTTTCAGTCTGTGACTCCCTCTCTCTCTGACACTCCCCTGCTCACACTCTCTCTCTGTCTCTCTCTCTCTCTCCTAGAAATAAATTAAAAAAAAAAACATTTAAAAAAATCTTTTAAAAAAAATAATGAAAAATAATGAGATTTCTTACTCACGGGGAAATAAGGTACTATGTTGGGAAGACAAAGACATGCATAACAATCACAAGTGCTGCATAAATAAGTAATACACTGAAGAAGACTTGATGTTTTCACTCCCTGGAATATTACAGGCTTTTTAAGACCCTACTTTGAAGGAATTAACTCTTCTCAGTTTGGAACATTGTCTATGGGTGGTAGCAGTTAACTTAATTGTGGGCTTACGCTACAATTACCTTCTATTTGGATGGCTGTACATATGTGTTGTCTTTTTATATATATATAATTTTTAACGTTTATTTATTTTTAAGAGAGAGCGTGAGTGGGGGAGGAGCAGAGAAAAGGGGAGATACAGAATTTGAAACAGGCTCCAGGCTCTGAGTTGTCAGCACAGAGGCAGACACAGGGCTCAAACCCACAAGCCATGAGATCATGACCTGAACCAAAGATTTTATAAAACCAAAGTTTTATACACACACACACACACACACACTCTCTCTCTCTCTCTCTCTATTTTGTTAAATCACCTGATTACCACATAAACTTTTTAAAAATGAAGATAATAGTGTTCTGCCCACCACCAGCCACTTCCCCCTCCAGCCACTAGCAGTTCATAGAGAGTGGCTTGAGAGCTACCCACCAATTGAAATGTTGACAGAAAGCAAGAAAAAACTTGGTAGCACAGGAAATTTGCCACCAAAAGTAATTTCTCAGTGAAAAAATAGCTTGGGGACTCTTGTTCTAGTGCTAAATTTCAAGAAACCAAGTAACAAAAGTAATAGTATTCAAAGTAATAATCCTTAACTACTCAAGTTTCTCAGGATTCACCAACCAGCAAATTCAGATGGAGGCAATATGGCAATGGAATGCAGAGATCAGGCTTGGATGACCCAGATTTATTTTTTTTTAAGTTTTATTTATTTCTGAGAGAGAGACACACACGCAGTGTGAGCAGAGGAGGGTCAGAGAGAGAGGGAGACACAGAATCTGAAGCAGGCTCCAAGCTCTGAGCTGACAGTCAGCACAGAGCTGACGTGGGGCTCGAACCCACAAACTGTGAGATCATGACCTGAGCCGAAGTTGGAAGCTTAACCGACTGAGCCACCCAGGCACCCCTTGGGTGACCTGGATTTAAAATGTGGCTGTGTGAAGAGGGTAAAAATGGTGGTTGTCTCTTCTGTGATGTGGAAAATATCTGTGTCTACATCCTCTTAAAAAGAGTCAACTGGATACTGTATCTAAGATGCTTAGGCCCGCACCTGACACATTAGCAATCAGTAAAAGTTAACTTGTGTATCAGCCAGCTGTAGCTATCCTACAAACTTAATGACATAAGAAGTAATCATTTCTTGAGCTTGCAATTCTATGGGTCAACAACTGGAGCTGGGCTCAGCTGAGATCAGCCCCACGTTTCTCAACCCAGTTGGACTTTT
Organism: Crocuta crocuta; assembly: GCF_008692635.1. Lineage (NCBI taxonomy): Eukaryota > Metazoa > Chordata > Mammalia > Carnivora > Hyaenidae > Crocuta > Crocuta crocuta. The sequence goes on from NW_027529554.1 coordinate 868,904, forward strand.
TCACGTACCCGCAGTTATCTGTGGATCAGCTTTGTCGTCATGTCTGAGACGTTGGCTGAGATAACCAGAGTGACTCAGCTCTGGTCCTCCAGTAGGCTAAGCCAAGCTTTTGCTTGTGGTAGAGGCATGGCACCCAGGAGTGAACTGGAGGTATAAAAGAACTCTTGAAACCTAGGCTCAAAAATGTCACAATTGCCTCGCATCGGTGTTGAAAGGAGTCACAAGGCCAGTTCAGTTTCAGGAGGTGAAATCCACTCCTCCTCCTGCTGAGAGGAGATGCAAAGTCACACTGCAAGGGGGGTTGGACAGAGGGAGGGCAGCCACTGGAACCACTTTTGCAAATTCTATCCCAGTTGGTATTATCATTGCTTTTCCCACACACATTGATATTAACTCTCAGTGACTCAGAGTCCCCACCCATGTGACTTTAAGAAGTCCTGTCTGTTAAGCAATTTAAATATTTCTAGGAACAACGATAGTCTGTCTATTTACTTACTGAAACGGCAGCTCATATTTGAAAGAATGATATTTTTCCATACTCTTGTTTTTGTAGTTGTGTGTTTATATGAATAGCTCTGTGTGTGTGTGTGTGTGTGTGTGTGTGTGTGTGTGTGCTATTGATTATGAGAGTCAGGAGGTGGGTAAGCTTTCCCACATATCCTGAAAATGTAACTATAGCTTATTTGGACGGGACCAAATAAAGTGTAGTTTATTTGTATATTTGGATCTTAATTATGTTAATTATCCTGGTTAACTATCCTGTTGAATTTTAACAAAGAAAATATGCATTAGGGAAAATATTAAGGCCTATCTCTTTACACTTAGAATTTGAATTCTGATGATAATCATGGGCTTAACTTTTGTGAAAACAATACCAATCAGAAAAAAAACCGAGTTAGAGATGTATCTATCCATCATGGTTTTTTCTTTCTTTCATCTCTTTGCTTTTTTCTCCCTCCCAATTTTTTTCTGCTCTCTGTGTATCTGAGGGCCACTCTCTCTCTCTGTCTCATTTCCATGTGTCTCTCCACTTCCATTCTGCCTCCTTAACTGTCCTCATCCCTTTTTTCACTCTCTCTCAATTCCTTTTCTATTTTATACTTGTCTTTTCCTCTATTCTTTTCTCTTTCAAACCAAGTCCATCACAGTTAGACTTTAATTATTACTTAGTTCATCTCATTAAGTTTACAAACTGATTGTTAACCATATTTTAATATCATTACCTCCAAAGAACACAACCAAGCAGTTGCTTTTAATTTCTGTGTATCACTAAAAAGATTCCTGCCACCCCTTCTCAACCCTTGGACTGTGTATCCCAAAATAGTGGCTTGTATTTAATGGTCAACAATAATGACTTTTCCTTACCTTCTTTGATTTATTTTTAAATAGAAACAGAATTATTGGAAGATTCTTCAACCTGACCTCAGAAAGTTCAGGCTCAAAGCCTGGAAGTGTCTCTTGATACTTGGGCAAGTCATTTCTTTTGGCTCAGTCCCATTTTCCTTATTTGTGAAATTGGAATAAAAAATTTATTGTGAGAAATAAGTGAATTGCATATATAGAAATGCATACACACACACACACACACACACACACACATAAAACAGGCACTCAATAAATCTGTGTGGGTCAGATTATCGACCACTATAGTCAGTAGTTACTCTGGAGATCAATTTTTTCATTCTATCCCAGGAATAATTCACATTTGACTGGACTTCAAGTCAGGGAAATCCTGATTTGTATGTATGAAGGGAAGTGTGAAGCAAGTTGAGTGAGAGCAGTATAAGGAATCTGTTCCAAAGTTTTTGCTAAATGGTTGTCTTAGGGACCTCTGACGTGAGCAAAGAATGGTATGCACCACCAGCATTCATTAAAATAAAATATTCATTTATAGATTAAATAAATCTAGTTCCAGCTGTAGGTATATATGGCATACGAAGATGAAGAACATTTTGTTTAATCAAAAACACTAATTATTAAAAATACAGGTGACATTTGAATAGCAATTAATATTAAACTATTTTTATTAGACAAAAAAGGTTCTGTTTATTAAACAAAAATATTCTGTTTAATGCTATTTTACAACCTCCTTTATTCACCATTGTCAACATTAAAAAAACAAAAACAAACCCCAAGTCCAGTTTTGGAAATACGGGCAAAATCATAATCTATTCTTATGAAAACATGTCTATGTAACAAATACCATCTTAAACTATCCCTGGTCTTCTTATGTCAGAAATAAAGAACTCTCCTGAAATTCATCCAGGCGGGCAGATCTCCTACTGTATTTCTGGACCAAACCCATCAGCACTAGCCATGAAGCTATTAGGAATGCAGGCTGGCAGTCCCCATCCCAGCCCGATTGAATCAGAAGCTCTGCTGGTGGCTCAGCAATGTTTCTGCAAGCTCTTCAAGTCACTCTGATGCACACTACATTTCGAGAACCACTGACCTAAACCCAAGTGAGTAGAAAACAAGGGTGCAGTATAAATAGTGGCAACAGTATAAATATACTAGAATTGAGCTTTTAATATGGTATGCAAACATTCTAACTTGCTAACAAACTCCATTATCATTATTACCAAATGTGTTAGCTTTTATAAGAAACACCGACACTGTTTTGGTTGCAGTCATCTAGAAATTTAAAAAAGGAAACTTTAAGTTGAACTCTGGTCAAAACCTCAGCAATGGTCAGTTGACATGCCACTGCTGTCCGTGCATGTACAGGCTGGAACATCCCAGGAAGGATAACAGAATTTTATCACCACCTTTAGGGGCCAAGTGACAAAAATTATGAAATGCAGTTATCTCCTCTTGCTTCTTATTACTGAATTTCCTTCACTGGCTGTGAGTTATTGTATTTTTTTTTCTTTTCATTTTAAAGTATCTAAATAATTTGTGCTCCCGTGGCTATTTGCTTTTCAGACATTCATGTTTATATTCTGCCTAATGCTAATTAAATTAAGTCAGAAAGCTAATTCTTTTCTGAATATGTAAACCTCATGCATATTTGAATAAGCAGCATTAAATATATTTACAATCACATAAAACAGTATCTTAACACATAAATAAAAGAAAAACCCACAGCTAAAAATCACTTTTAGAGTGCTCATTTATAACTTAATAGTATATTGCCAAATAAAAAATCTTTTTGCAGTGAAAGGGAGGGGACTTTTCCTTAATTAGAACTTTTACACTACATCCTAAAAAACACCTTCAAGCTATTAAACATTGACATCAATAATAACTATTAAAGTGGAAAAGTAAGCCAAATCAAAATACTAGTTATAAAACTTAGCAGAGTTACCCCAAAAATGAAACACCATTAAATAAATTAAACTGATTCCCCATGTATTGAACTATAATATGAACCAAGTATATTTAGAAAAAAACTGTGACTTTTGTATTATCACGGGTATTTTAAACAAGCACTCTTATTTGCTTACTGAGTTCCCACTTTTCTTTTCTTTTTTTAAAATTTTTTAATGTTTTATTTATTTCTAGGAGAGAGAGAGAGAGAGACAGCGTGAGCAAGGGAGGGTCAGAGAGAGAGGGAGTCACAGATTGAAACAGGCTCCAGGCTCTGAGCTGGCAGTCAGCACAGAGCCCGACGCGGGGCTCGAACCCACGAACAACGAGATCATGACCTAAGCGAAAGTCGGACGCTTAACCGACTAAGCCACCCAGGCGCCCCCCCCCCCTTTTCTTTAAAAAAAGAATTTCTCTATAATGGAATAGTACTGAATATAAAAATAAAGTAAAATATCTCACTATAAAAAATATAACACATCTACTCACTGAACATCTTTCATTGACACAAGGCAAGCAAAAGCAATAGATTTCAAGTTTTCCATTGAATTCATAAGAATCCCTTTCTTTCTAAAATATTTGGGCAGTACAGAATTTATAGACATACATATATGAAAATTGGTTGCATCACTTTAATAATAACTTTGATCCTTACTGATAAACTTCAATATGGAATGTACAGTTTTTTTCCGAGTTAAACCGTTTGACACAATTCCCATACAATTTCCATATGTGTTTGCTGTGTGTCACTAACCCATTTTTCATCTCTGCTCAGAAGTATCTCAGATGCAATCAAGCAGACTAGAGACCCAAAAAAGTCTTAAAGGGTCGTTAGAGTAGTACTTGGTATAACAATGGCAAACCAAAAGAAGAGGGCCCTTTCACTTTTTCAGCTAAAACTCTGAGATTCCTGGAAGAATGCATCTGGGTAAATACTAAGGGAATCAGATTACAAAAGGTTAGGACCCTCATTCAGAAATCACTCATGTCCATTTTCAACTGAGTGCTAACTCAGTAGTAAAAATGAAATATTAAAGTAGCATCAAATTCTCAGATACTATGGCATTTATTCACTACCTCTAGATCGTTATTTAAAAGGAATTCTGCATTTCCAGATTAGAATTTGTTAGCATTTCCTTTGTACAATCGCATTATAAATGGATGGTTGTACAAAGAGTGTTCCCCATCGAAGTTACACCAACCCAAACTCATTCCCCTTTTGGAGCCAAATTGAGTTACTCTAACATGAAGACCTGAGTTCTGAGGCCTCCCCTCCATAGACGATTTCTTTGAACACTCCTCACTTTCGCAGAGGAAAAAGATGTCTACAGGAAAAAAGATGAAGACACTGGTTATTCTGTTTCCATGTTAGTTTTTCAATAATCTACAGGGGAAAGAGACATTTCTTCTAATACATTTTGGGTAGTGTTGTAGGTTAGTATCTGCTAAATACATATGTCCACCTAGAACCTCAGAATGTGTCCTTATTTGGAAATAAGGTCTTTGCAGATGTAATGAAGGTAAAGAGTTTCTGGCTTCCCCCAGATTCTGTTACCTAGAGAAAAGGGAGGGCAAGAAGACCCTTCCACTCTCCTTCTCTGGTCCAACTCTCCTGTGCAAACTGGGAACAACAAAGCTCGCTCTTGTGTGTTTTTCCAAATTTCAATGCTCAAATATAGGCCTTTGAAAATCAAATACTAAAAATTTGACTCCTTTTGTCATCTGCAAGCTTCTGGGTCATCCTTCCTAGTATTTATTTATGGGTGTGATGGTGATGATATATATTTTTAAATAGAATTTTAAGAATGTTTGAAGTGTATTCAAGGACTCCTTTAATTTTTAATTGGGCCTGCATTTAAAACTCTGGAATACCAAACATCCCTTTATTTCCTATGAAATACAGCTTTTTATACAATGGTCAGAATGATGGCAATGGCAGGCAGTTTGATGTAGAACCTAGCTCTTCTCATTTTAGAATATTCCATTAAAGTTAGCAGCCTGCCTTTTTCAAGGTTAAAAACACAAGAAGAAAAGTGACATGGGTCATAAATATGTATTAATATACAACCATGCATTGTCTGTTCAAAAATGCATGGTTTTCTATTTCTTATTCTCAAAATAGCACTGGAGATACCTAAGTATAGGTATATACTTTGCTTTTCTATACACACAAACCTCATTTTATCTTTTGAAAGTTTTTGTTTAAATTCCAGTTAGTTATCATACAGTGTAATAGTAGTTTCAGGTGTAGAATTTAGTGACTCAGAACTTCCATACAATACCAGGTGCTCATCACAAGGGCATTCCTTAATCTCTATCACCTATTTAAACCATCCCCCCACACACTTCCCCTCTGGTAACCATCAGTTTGTTCTCTACAGTTAAGAGTCTGTTTCTTGGTTTGCTTCTCTCTCTTGTTTCCCTTTGCCCAACAAACCTCATTTTAACCTCAAGTTTGTTTATTAAACAATGCTTAAACAATGTTTGGGTTAACTTCACAAAGACTTTCATCTCAGAACACTTCCTACTAGAGAGACCACAAAAAGCAATTTCTTCAGTGGCCTTAATTTTCTTTAAATATACCCAGGGTCACGTCACACCCCTTAATTTCTTCAAAGCTGCCTCCAAGGGTGTTAGGAGCCTACAAAGAGGCTAATGCATTCTGTCCAACAAACTACTATTGTCATTCAAATTCAAGGAGATCCCATACAGTTAGCTGGATGAATTGTTCTGGCTGGCCAGTTGGCATCCAAAGGTTTATTCTAATGGCCCATGGCACCTTTACTCTAGAGATCATTCCTTTCTGAGAAAAAGATACTCCATTATGTCCCAGGAATACGTGCTGAGATGAGTAAATGTCTCAGAATCAGGAATGCTCCACTTCACATAAACCCAAACTTTACAAATTATCTGTTCATGCATTAGTCAATAAGCATGTATACTTTGTAACCCATAAGACTTATGCCTTAATTTTAATTAAAAAAAAGGAGACCATTTGACACAACATCATTACATCCTCCTTTGTTTTGGTCTCCTCTCCGTCAGAGACACAAGTCCCTTAACTCTGGATTATTCCAAATCCAAACATCAAGGGTGCCCAGGAGTGGCTGCTGCAAATCAATGGGAACTTTTGGGAAGCCTGCTCTGAGAACTAGCCGCAGCGGTGTCCCCTGAGGGCTGGTGAGAGGTGCTGCAGTTCTGAGCTCCACCACCAGAAATGCTGATCTCCTAGGTAGTTTTGGAGCCCAGAAATGTGCATTTTTAACAAACAAGGCAGATGAATCAGACTTGTTAACATTTTGAAATGATTCCCTTCCCAATGCACAGACAATTTTATTACCCTACTCAGAACACCTAGAAAGTGATTAATTAGTGTAGAGCAGTGGTTTTCACAGGCCTTAGATCAGGCTCATAAAAACCTAGATTGCTCCCCCCCACCCCCATCTACAGTTTCTGATTCAATGTCTCTCTGGTGGAGTGCGACTCAAGAATTTACTTTTGTTTGAAGTCCCCAAGTGATGCTAATGCTGCTGGTCCTGGATCCACACTTTGAAAACCAAGTGATCTAGACATACTCTTTCTTGTGCAAATGCAAAAGCAAACACTTTCCAAAATGTGTGGCATCTTATAACAAGAATTAAACAAAATTTAAAATACCTCTTTTAAAAAAAAGTTTTAATGTTTATCTTATTTATTTTGAACAAGAACTCGAACTCACAAACTGAGATCATGACCTGAGCCAAAATTAAAAGTCAGACACTTAACCAGCTGAGCTACCCAGGCATCCCAAAAGATATTTCTTCCATTATATTAGCATGCATTATTGTGTTTTCTTTCATTATATTAGCATGCATTATTAATCCTAGGTGGATATATAGGATGCTGCATTTCCAAATGTATTTCACCACAGAGCTCTCTTCTCAAGGAGAATCCTGAACTATTTGAGGAAAGCCCAATATAGCACCCTAACAAATTAGAGCATTCAAGAAACTTGGACCTTTCCCATTCCCATCCAGACCTCATCTCTTGAACCAACGCCCACCCCTATGCCCCTGCCCCAGTGCCAGGAGAATCCAAAAGCAAGGGAGAGGGAGGTACATTGTCCAGAACTCAAATTGATGTGTAATCCACTTTTCCATAAAACTAAAATTATAACGGGCACCTGGCAGCCTTGTTGGTGGAGCGCATGACTCTTAATCTCAGTGTTGTAAATTCAAGCCCTCTGTTTGGGTGTAGAGATTACTTAAAAATAAAACCTTTAAAAAAATTAATTATAGGAAGAGGGAGGGAGGCAAGTCATGAGAGACTCTTGAATGCTGAGAACAAACTGAGGACTGATAGGGGTGAGGGGGAGGGGAATGGGGGTGATGGGCATGGAGGAGGACACTTGTTGGGATGAGCATTGGGTGTTACATGGAAACCAACTTGACAATAAAGTATTTAAGAAAATAAAATAAAATAAAATAAATTATAAGAAATACTTGATGCAAGTGAAATAATGTTTTAGTATTTCATATACTTCATGTACTTAAGGAGAGCTAGTAAGAGCCATATTTTAAATATATTAAAAGTAGCTTTGTAGTCACTGAAGTATAGAAAAAATGCATAGGTTTATAAGATTATTTCCTACTATACTCTCATAAGGAGATAAAATGCGTATACAAATAAGGATGCATGAAGCAGATTACAGTAAGTGTAATAAGAAAGATATACATAAAGTGCCCTTAAATTAAGGACCACTTGCAATCTTATTGGAGTGTTTGGACTACTCATTATTAACAATCAGCAACTTTGCTAAAGAAAAGAAGCATGCTTCTTCTGATTGACAGGATTTTTGTGTTCCTAAATCTAGCTATGCTCCACTGCAGTGGGAGAAGGGCTCTAGCTGACTGGGATGTATTTCATAATGTAGTTCCCCCTAAACTTGTTCAAAGACTCACCTGGGACACCAATGGAAAATATAGATAGATTCCTAGACCCCATACTGACCAAGTAAATCAGAATCTACGGTAGAAGATCCTGGAAAACCGTGTTCTTGATAAGTGCTTCCATTCCCAAATTTTATTGTAGAATAAGAGAGACTGGGTTTTCTCTGAGGGGTCTTTGAGGATAGAGCCTCATTCATTCACTTATTCATCCACTCTGTCAGTCAGCAAATATGTACTGAGCTCACGCGGCATGCGCCACTAGATTTTTCTTGATCTATGTCATTAATTTTTATTTACAGTGTTAAATAGCAAATATCCAACTGAATAAATTGATCAAATTGGTTTTATGTAATGATTCATGACTCAAGCAGCACCCAGTCTAGCAGGTAGAAAGAAGCTGTGTTGAGCTGCAGAAAAGGAAAAGTTTCTAAAGACAGAGGAGAAACAAAAAAAGGAAATTATTAACCAAGAATGCATTGTTTTAAGCAAGGTTGCCCTACTAAGAGAAACAGAGGGGGTTTATCAGTGGATTATCTCCTAGTGCTGACAGGAAATTTCAAGTTGACTGGTTAAAGGTCACATTCCTGGGGAGTTAAGACTACAATTAGGTTAGGTATTAAGTCTTGCTTTGCTGATGTGGGGATTAGCACAAATGACATAATTTGGAGTCTGCTGTCTCCTTTTTAACAATAGCATCATTCCATCATTTTTTAGCTAGAAAAAAATATTTTTTAGTAAACATATGTATTGTAAATCAATGTTATTCATTCAGCGATACCAATACATAAGGAAACCATATGCCCTAACACAATGGTCTTTTAGTAAAGTGCTCATTACACTACCTTATGATGCCCAAAAAGAAAGTAACAGAGAACCAAACTTTAGTGGGATCATCACCAAAGTATGAAAAACCATTCTGTTCACTGCCCCAGACACCCTTAAGAATGAGGATTTGAAATATAGAAACACATATACCAAAAACTATTTTCTTAAAAATGCTAACTTTCCAACTGCAATTTTGGCTACAATTCCTATGTTCTATTTTCCTACTTTCTGGTGGGGGCAAGAAGCAAATGTTTTGGGAAGGCACAAAGGAAGGTAAAAACTAATTCTTAAAAAGCTGTGTGTTTGAAGATGTTGCTATTTAAAAAGAGATTGCCCCCCCCCCCCCCCCNCTAGCTTAGGGAAATAGAAGCAGTTTTGGCCTGTTTCTGCATTCTAAAATTTCCCATATCTATACTAATATCACCTCTTTTTCCTTTTTTTCTTTTGACTCTGTGTGTGTGTGTGTGTGTGTGTGTGTGTTGTATTGAAGTACAATAAGGTAGAAAGGGAGAGAAAAGGAGTTGGATTAAGAAAACGAAAAGAGAAGCCACATAAATAACTGCACATGTCGATTTCCTGGACGAAATTGTTGCAACCAAGGTAACAAAGAGTGAACCTCCTAAAAGAGAGAGCAATGGCAAGGGACAAAGGATTAGCACAGGGCACCGAGCCCATGATTTTAAGTACTGCCTTATCAGCTAATGGTAAAAAAAATGCAGCAAATTGAAATAGCTCAGTTGTAAAAGTTCAGTTCAATACAGGGCCTGCTAAAGAACCAGAATGAAAGAACATCAACATCTACTGGCACTCACCCCATCCCCAAACTCAAATTTCTCAGCAGCAGGGAAACAGTAACTACAGAAACAGCCCCATGTTTCTGGAATGCTGTCATCTCACTTAATTTCCAGTGCTGTTTTCTGAGGTCTGGGTGGATGTGTCAGGAACATGAACAGGAATGCAGGGGCGGGTGTCTTCCTCCTCCTACAAAACCAACAAGGTGCTGGCAACCTACAAGGAGAAGTTCTCCAGACCTTTGCAAATCACTTCCACCCTTGCTCTCTAGATACACAAACAACTTGCTTACAAAATAATCAGTGCCTCAACATATCCAGAGGCAAATAACTTCTTTTACATATTTTATTTATAACACATAAATATGTAAAAAGATCATAACATAAATATGAAAATTAATTTATTTTTTAAAATTAATTTTTAGTAATACTTTAATGATTTGCAATGTTTTCACTGATTCCATAAGTAATAATAGTGATGAACTTAAATTCCAGTTAATAACTACTTCTGGTTGTTATTTGAATGAGTTTTGGGGTCACGCCTGGGTGGTTCAGTTGGTTAGGCGTCTGACTTTGGCTCAAGTCACAATTTAATGGTTCATGAGTTCCGGCCCCACATTGGGCTCTGCGCTGACAGCTCAGATCCTGAAGCCTACTTTGGATTCTGTGTCTCCCTCTCTCTCTGCCCCACCCCTGCTCGTGCTATGTCTCTCTGTCTCTCAAAAATAAGTAAATGTTAAAAAGATTAAATGAATTTTTGTATAATTCACACAATTCTAATATAAGAGCCTCAATAATGAAAATGAAATAGACAATAGAAAAATAAGCAATAAATGGTATTAGCTAAATATTTAAAGCCAATGTCACACAAAAGCTGAAATTCTATAAGTAGACTATATATTGATAAATCATCTATTCGGCCTAGAAAAAAAAACTTTTAATTATTTTGTTATTTTAACCCTTTAGTAAAGTTTGGTAATCTGTTTCACTTAAATTTCTTAGAAACAGCTTTTCCATCTGTAAATTAAATGACAATAATGACCAAATAGAATTATGAGGATAAGATAAAGTACCTAGTACAATATAGTAGGTATTTGCTAAACACAAGTTCTGTCAGAGCTAAGTGCTAATATTCAATTTCTCTGTTAAAATGGAAGAACTAAAATCTCTCACAGAACTCTCCTTTCTTATATCTAAAGATAGGAACCAAGTTTTTTCAAGTAAAAACTTGCCAAAATATCAACAAACAAGCCAAACCAGGAAAGGGAGACAAGCCAATGCCATAAACCCAAACCGGACAGCCAAGGAAACAAATAGGTAATTCTGGAGCACAGAAGAATAATTTGTTTTGTAAGGCTTCTAACCCTATCCGTAGAATCCATAATGGAGATGCAGAAAAATGTTGAAAAGTGTCACCATTTCTGTAGTGAGACCACAAAACTAAACTACTACACTGAAGCTCATAGGTTTAGAAGGAAACGCACTGCTTTGTTCTCACCCATGAGATTCCACCTGAGCTCCCAAAATGCTGTAAATGTCCAACCACACTTAAACCATATTTTAATCCCATAATTCAAAGGGTCTCTGTACCTATCAGGGTTTAATATGAAAACCAGAACCCATTCTAGGTATGTTAAACAGAATTTAGATACTTACAAAATTGCCAATAAAGCTTGAAGAGTGGGCGTCAGCAAAGCTCCCATTGGTGGCATTGAATCCAAGAACACATCAACATAGCTGCAATCCAAAGACTGAGACCACCCCATCACCGCTGACCCTGCTGCCCCTCCCACAAACACAACTGCTTTTTCACACCCACAAAGCTGGTGATACCCAAATTGTCGAGCCACTGCCATAATTGCCTCTTAACACGGTGTCTCCGCTTTAGACTTAGCAGCAGGAAAATGATCTCTACCTTTCTTCTACCAACCAAAATATGTGTGAGAGCACCTGATCCTGGCTGTAAAGGAGATGTGGAATGTTGTGAGCTTTGCAGTCTCTACTTTCCAGGAACACACCAATGGAGGGGCTGTTAAACAGATTGAGCAAGCCAATCTACAGTATCCACTATGGGTCCACTGCAGCTCTACAACACAAGAGCCATGTCCCTCATAATCTACCCCTTTGGTGACTCAATACCCATAAGTGTTTGCCTCTTGACTTTATTTAGTCTTAGGCAATAATGAGTCTTGATTCCAGTCAATAGTCGGGCAAACTACTGCTTGAGCCAGCACACTGAATCCAGAAACCTGTATTAATTATCTGTGCCCAAAGTTATAGTCCCTCCTCCTGGTCTAATATGCTTAGAAATTGTTCCCAAACAATTTCCTTGGGTTTCTGCTTATTTAAAATAGGAAAATCTTTTGGTATGTCGATCCTCTTTTTCTAAGTCCAACTCGTGCTTGGCTTCTTGGGTGTGCTAGCATCTGACTTTAGCTATAATCGTCTAGGAAGCAAAGAATACTCAAAATGTGGGGCCTAAAAAGACCTCACAAGTTATTTACTTCAAGTAAAGTAACTGGCACATCTCCAACAGACTACAGTCAACCTCATGGGACAGGAAAGGGAGCTGTTTCTGCTGACAGGAAAGGTTCCATGAGATGGGGATTTAAAGTATTCAAATTCAACACATTCAAATGTGCCATTACAATTTGCAGGGCTTCTCTCCTTCCAAATCAGTGCCCTAATGTTCACCTAAAAGAGATAGAAAAACATGAATTTGGCTTATGCTCTAACCTTGATAACCCACTGGATCAGATTCTATCAGATTTGAGATTACACCAATCCTGAGATTGCAAGAGATAAAAGATTATCTTAGAGTGGTCATGGAAGCTCTGTGGTTCTCTGGACTTTTTCAAACTGATAAGATTGAACATAAACCCTGGACTCATCATTTTCCAGCTTTAATCTCCCCAGGACATCTCCATAGCTATCCTCTTCCACAGTCCTAGAAATGACTTATTTTCCTTCTAATGATTTACCATAGCAACTGCTTTGCCAGAAAGAAGACATAAATGATAACTGAAGTAACTTCTTTGTCACAGTGTGCCATAAACTTTGAAAGTCCCGTTTTCTTTTTTCGTAATTTTTTTTAATGTTTACTTATTTTTTTGAGAGAGACAGAGTATGAGTGGGGGAAGGGCAGAGAGAGAGGGAGACAGAATCTGAAGCAGGCTCCAGGCTCTGAGCTGTCAGCACAGAGTCCATCGTGGGGCTCAAACTCACTGACCACAAGATCATGGCCTGAGCTGAAGTTGGATGCTTAACCAACAGAACCACCCAGGCGCCCCTGAAACTCTAATAGTAATAGTATTAGTATTGCCATTATCTTCAATACTAACCAGGTCAAATCATCAATCTAATGTTTCCATCCTTGAGAGCATTATCTGTAATTTCCTCTGGAAAGAGGAAACGGAAACCACTCTAGATTGGAGTGGGGGGTGAGGGGGGTGTTAAGAAAAAAGAGATTTCATGCAAGGAAGAAGGTGTTTATAGAATCACTGTAAAGCCTATAGAAGCAGGAGGAGTCAGGAATGGAGAACGAATCATCATAATTGCAAGCCCAAGATCAAGAATTATCTGCTGCTGCTGCCACTAGTCACTAGTCTGTCACTGTCACTAGTACTGCTAATAATCTCTTTACCTGTGAAACTGAACCCTGAGACTGGCTGCAGTATCTGCCCCAACTCCCACTATATACCTGTAAGACCACTGTCTACAAACTTCCGGTCTCATATGCATGTATCCAAATGTAGAAGCTTATCTGTAACAAGAACCTTAGCTGCTCAAGATCTGGAAAACAGTTGAATTACCAACTTCTAAAGAACAAGAAAGCATTCTAAACCCAGCCTAGAACAGAGGAGGTGCAAACTACACAAAATGCACCATGATTCAATAGCTTGTAGTCTCTGTTTGGCTGTATGACCTCAGTCTTCCTAATTTTCCTCCGCTTCTTCCTGGTTCTCTAAGGCATCATCCTCATGATGTAAGAGGGTGGAGAGGCACCTTGAACTGATTCCTGGATATTCAATGGCTGGTATTCCTGGCCACCTAGTTACTGGTACCCAGCTGGGATCTCATGCTGAAGTCAGTGGTTAGTAACTTGAGAGCCATCACTTATCTCCCTCTGAACTGAGATCTTATTATATTACTTTGCTACTTCTATTTTGAAATCTTCTATAATAGACAAGTGTTAAAAAATAATGAGGCATTATGTGGAAACTAATTTGACAATAAACTATTTAAAAAAATAAATAAATAAATAAATAAATAATGAGGCATGCTAAAGGAAGAATATTTTATTTTATTTTATTTTTTTTAAGGAAGAATATTTTAAATGCAATGTTTAAATAATCTTCTATTCAATTTTTCACATTTAGTGGGATTTCTAAAAGCAAGACTAATTTTATAAGTATAAACAGCATTTATGATAGACTTAATACTAATTTATAAAAACAGGACAATTTTATAGTTTTTATCATCTTCTCATATGTTTATGCATCCTTAAAGAGTCTTGGCAACATTCTGAAAAAGGTTTAGAACCTCTGGAAAGGATCACAGTGAAACTCTCCCAGATGAAGAGAAGATAGGATGAAGGCTCATACTGTCTGCAAAGATGTCCAAAGAAGTTGCTCCTACGCCCCATGCAAAGTCCATTCTATCATATGTTTGGCTTTCTTGTCTCTTATGTTTAAAATTAACTAAAAAGTCATAAGTAATTTTGTGAGGTAAAATTATTTTCTTTTGTTCTCCCCCCCACCAAAGAAAAGACTTTTACAATTTTTGTGGTTTTTTAAAACAATACAAGAGCTTAAAATCAAACTCAGAAAATATCAATGAGAAAATATGTAAGCACTCAGAAGAGAATTCCTGTTAAAACCATCCATGACACCATGGTGCCCTTTAAAAAAAAAGAAAGAAAGAAAGAAAAAAGAAATGTGATAGTGCCGGTCATGTTCTTTTTTTCTTTAATAATCATGATCATCTATCCATGTTAATACATCTCCAACATCAGGTTAAATGAGAGAAGACTTGAGGGAGTCATAATTAATATGCTATGAACAGGGTGTTGTGTTTCAGTACTTAAGAAAGCATTGTTTCTTGAAATGTGGTTCAAACACTAGTTGCCAAAGAATCACCTACAGCACCCATAGCGGAGATGTGGGAACCCACCTCAGACTTGTGAAATCACGACCTGTAGGTGGGGAGCCCAGAAATTTCCATTTGTCAACAAGCTCCCAAATGATGCTTCTCTCGCTAAGTTTGACAATCGCTTGTTTGTTTTAAAGAGAGGACCTATTTTTCCCAACACACCAGAACATTTCTGTTTTCTTGAATTTTCTGCTCTCTGATTTTTATTTTAGGAGACAACAACGGATGGCCTATACAATTTGACAAATACTTTGCCAATTACTACAGAATGACTTCCTTGTACCATTTTGAGACACAAACATCTGAATGCCGTAAGTAATCAGAGGGATTGAATCTCTTTTCCATGAGTTCATAAGACATCATGTTTTTAAAAGTTAAATCCAACATATTTTTTGAAAGATTAAGTATAGTTTTCTAACTGCAAACTTTATTAGACATGTAGCCTTAATTTGAGAATTCTATTTAAAAGTGATTCAGGGCTCCCAAGTATGAAAGCAATACATCATGTCAGATATTGTTGTGAACAAAATTAATGTCTGCCAGTCAGAGTTGCTATTATATGTCCCTCTTTCACAATCACTATAGACTCTGATACAAAGGGAACTGTAGAAATAGAAGGGCAGAGAAGCTGTTTGGATTTTAATGTTTGCAAGTGAAAAAGCTTCTGGGGTCTAAACTACTTTAGAAATACAAAAAGCCTCATTAATTATAACTTGCTATGTTTAGTTGCATACTGAGAACTTCCAACACACAGGAGGGGCTGTGGGAACGTATAGCCTCAGGACTGATGCTGCAATATTTTAGAACATAAAGATCTTATAAATTTTTTCTTTTAAATAATTTTTGTTTATTCTGATATTATGCAGATGTAAATGTGTGCCTTGGAGTTAAAATTTATCCTAGCTTGGCAAAGCCTTGGTTAAATAATTGGGGTAGGAGGTGGAGAGAATCCTTTAGTATAATATTTCCTTTATGTTCTATTATAAGTTGTAAAGTATAGCTTTTTTTAAAAGGTTTAAATTTTTTTGTCTTCAGTATTCAGATGAGATCAATCAAAAACTACTAACAGTCCCCAATTTAAGGGGCCATGCATCTATTCTGTCAATCCACAGATTATAAGCCATCCATCTCAGCTTCACATTTTCTCCTTGTACAGGAATGAAATTACTTGATCATTGAAAAGCTAAAACGTTTTGGGAAAGAAAAAAGGTAACAGGTATAATTTAACTGCCAAAAGAATCCCCCCCCAAAAAAATTAATGGATTATGCCATGTTATCTCAAAACATGGATTTTATTTTTTTGTTTTATTGTATAGCCTTTTCTTTTTATTTCTTAAATTTTAATTGAATCTTTTTATATCTCCTTACCCTCAAATAGATTTTAGGCAGTTTACAACAAAAATATGGCTACTAACAGACTTAAGCCATTCATGCAACATTTAAGACAAAAATTCAACAGTGAATGATAAAGAGAATGGGAAGAAAACTTATATAAGGAAATCCTTAATGAGAAAAGTTCAGTAACTGTCTTCAAAACTTAGTTCTGAATTTTGTAGTCATCAGGCTAATGAAGGAAAATAATGGGTTACACACTTTTATAGCCTGGCTTATAAGGCGAAAACAAACAAATGGGGGAAAAACAGGTCAAGTTAGCAAGAGAGATAACTCTTTGCCTAATCCTGAACTCTGGGAGAAATGTGTCCTAAGTATAACTGCATGGAAAGAATGGAGCTACACAGTAAATGATATATCCAAAAAAAATTTTATCAGTTCTTAGGAAAGAACAAATATACAATTTTTAATTCGAGTTCTTTAAAGACAGTTCAGGAAGGCATGGTAATAAATAATTGAATGTCTTTTCCAAGCATAAAACTAATATAAAATGAAATGGAAAGTGTAGTGTAAAGCTTGGGGGTAATACTTAAAGTTCCTAATGTACCACTTTATTTACCTTAGAGTATTATAAGGATTTATTGGAAATTAAACAGAATGGCTTATAATAATTTTTGCCTGAGTGAAGGAATCTGAGGAATTCACATTTATAAAGCCACCTTCTCAAGAACAAGATTATGGAAAACATGTCTATCATTAACCAATACATTATTAAAGTTTAAATTTGAGGGATTTGGAAAGTGCAGAGATTTAGAAAGAACTGTTTACTCAGCCATAATTTCACCACTCAGAGGCTACCAGCACTAACTTGCTGGTGCATTACTCACCTTTTTTTTTTCTTTTTTAATTTTAGTATAGTTGAAATTTCCTGTGTAAATCATTTTTATCATATTTTCAGTTAGCATTTTAGCATAATCAGGTATCCATGCTGTTATAATCTCTTTGAATATACTATATAGTATATTTTAAGTGTTATAATTTGCTTAATCATTCTTTTATTTTTGGATATTTCAGTGGTTTTTTTTCATTTTTCCCTATTACAGGTTACTCTGTAGTGAACATATATGAATTATCTTAACTCTGTCAATATAAACAGAAAAAACACACTGAAAGTAATGCTAGTTTCACTGCCTCCATTTTCACCCTTCCTACTCTCACCCTTAGAACCTTCATCTTCTTTCCCAACCCACACCCTTCCTTCCCCACAACACTCACGTTAGACATGGCTTTAACTTGGAGACAGAATCCATTTCTAGAGATCCATGGCTAAAATGGTTACCTACAGCCATAAAAGTGTTTAAAAGTTCTTGGTGGAGACTGTTTACAAAAAACACAAAACCTAAGTTATGATTTTGATCTCGTTTAATCCTATAAAATAGTCTGCAGAGTTATTTGGGAGGAGAGGCCGAACACCTGTCATCCCATAGCTGAGCAAAGGGACATATACTAGGTCAAAGTCATCCACCAGCTTTGTCATGGAAATCTCTACTTTGCCATTAAGACATTTTTCTACTCTCTGGAGGCTTTACAGTAAAGGTCAAAAACTGGAAGCCCACAAGCAGAAAATTCTCATAGAAAGTTTTGTTCATTCTGTGATGTTTTAAAATATTTTGAGTCGGCTATTATCATTTTTGTTAATAGGTACATAAGTACCTATATATGACACTGTATTTCTGGCTTCTTTGAGAAAGTTGGTTGGCTTGGCTACACGTGTTCTTACCCTAATATGGCAACAGGAGAAGCTGTTCCACTGGGACATTTGGACAAGACCCACACCTATTTTGCCAGTCCCCTGGACTTTAAGGGTCTGTAACCTCTACCGTATAGGTTAGGGTTTCAAAGTAAATGTAGAGGGGAAACACTCCTCATTGTTCTCATTAAACAACTATTCCCATTCTCCTACTGAGCTATATGAACACATCATTACAAGCCTCAACAGACGTTAGAACTATGAGATCACATCTTTAAGACCATCACCACAGCCCCACAAGATGGCCAAAGGGATACATTCAACTCTCCCTCTTCCCAATGGCAGCAGTGAGAATGTAATGGCTGGCTATGCATAAAAAAATTCACTCCAAGGGCACCTGGCTGGCTCAATTGGCTAAATGTCCAACTTTGGCTCAGGTCATGACCTCACAGCTCAGGTCATGATCTCACAGTTGGTGGGTTTAAACCTCACATCGGGCTTGCTGATGTCAGCATGCAGCCCACTTTGGATCCTCGGTCCCCTTCTCTCTCTGTCCCTCCCCCACTTGTTCTCTCTCTCTCTCTCTCTCAAAAATAAATAAAACATTTTTTTAAAAAAGTTCACTCCCATAAATGACATTTTAGACATCCTTACATCCCTATGTAATCCAAAAGAAGATCATAAAAAATCCTTTAAAGAACTCCTGAATTTTCCAGGGGGGGGAAAAAGAATTCTGCCAACACTATAGTTCATGTTTAGTTCTCCTCTTTCTTGCTAGTTAAAAATGACTTAATCTTCCATTAAGGGTTTATGTTATTGATAAATGCTTTATTATTTTTTAATGTTTTATTTACTTTTGAGAGAGAGAGAGAGAGAGCAGGCAAGCATGATTGAGGGAGGGGCAGAGAGAGAGAGGGACAGAGAATCCAAAGCAGGCTCTGTACTGACAGCAGCGAGCCCAGTTGGGGGCTCAAACTCATGAACAGTAAGATCATGACCTTAGTCAAAGTCGAGGCTCACCTTTACTGAGCCACCCAGACACCCAGATAAATAGTTTATTCTTAAGTAGCAGCTTTAATATGGACATTCATCACAAACTGCCAGTCATGCGACCCCTAGACATAACCGCTCTCCTTATGTGCGTAAAAGCAGATGATTTCATTGATTTTTGCAGCAACTGGAGAAGAGTAGTATGCTATTTAAAAAAAATGAGTTGGTAAATTGTAAGTTTTTTCATTTTAATGTTCTAGCATCATTTTAACATTAAATTAAAAGCGAACTTTGTAAACTTCATTTAAAGCAGTGCCCAAATTGCTTAGGTAAAACAGGACATACTTGTGTACTAAATAATTTTCTCATAGCTTTTCATTTCTTTCTTTTCATCACCCTCCTTTCCTTGGTCCCTCACTACCCCCATTCCTTACTCAGTGGTCGGTTCTGTGCCCATGCAATGTCTTTGCCGAGGTTTAGAGGTTGACTGTGATGAGACCAATTTACGAGCTGTTCCATCAGTTTCTTCAAATGTGACTGAAATGTAAGTAGAAAAGAATGGCTTCAACCGAACAGCCAGAATAGCACGTGGAAAATTGTATCATACTTAAGGCCGTGTCATTATTAATGCATTTTTATTCAAAGATGGTGTCATTGTTCTCTGTCAATTATAACGATTGCTGATATTTATTGTACATTTAGTAAATGCTAGGCCCTACTCTAGATTTATCTATATATTACTTTATTTAATCCCTCATAATAATCCTATTATTTACTGTTTCCACATTTTACCTAAACAAAAAATGTCATCATTTATGTGCTAGTAAAAAGGCTGCCAGTTAACCTATGATATAGAATTTTCTTTTTACACAAATGGACATTTATTGAAAGAGCTCTTTCAGACTTTGTTAGAAACATTCCTATCTGTAAACAAACAAAAAAAAAAGAAAACAATAACAAAAACTGGATAAAATATTCCTAGAACTTCACATTTAAAATCTAACTCTTCTGAATCACATTTGACTGACAGGTGTTGCTGTTGGTTTTTTCCCAAGTAACTCAAACTTATGTATATAAAAATATCTTCACAAAAAGTAGTTTGTTGACCCAGTAATGATTCGAATTCAACAAACTTTAGCAACACAGTCACACACATTTGGCTGAAACTTTTAAAAAGCAATCAGTGGAGGATGAGTAGTTTCATCCAATATTTTTGCTGAGTTTTTTGTTTTAGTGCCTATGGCTCTGACTTTTGAGTATATGAAGACAAAATCGAAGTAATTCTTAAGTTTACAAATATGGGCAAGTCCTGCCTTCATCAAACCACATAACACAGCAACCCATATAGTTGAGGTATAAGAGATGGGGAGAGCGAGAGCTCAGAGTTCCTGTAGAGAGTGGTACCATCAAATTAACAGAATCTGGGAGGGTTTACTCAATGAACAGTGACCTGAAGAGTTTATTCAAATTGGTAATAAGCTAAGAATATCAGGCTGGTTACACCACAAAGACTTGTTTTCCAAGGTAGGTGATAATCCCACCTGAATTATCCTCAACTCACTGTCACTCTTTCTCCCAGTAATTAGTCTTAGCCTGAGATCCCGTGGAGAGTTGCCATGCTTTAAATCATGACTATACCTGTTCGGTATAAAAATTGATGATGATTTCATCCTATTTTCAAAGGAAAAACATGGATCACCCCCACTCCTTGTATCAAATTAGCAGAAAATCAAAGAATACCCTGATACAGCCAGTCTCACTTTTCACTTTCCTACAAGTAAGATTTGAATCTGTTCTTCTGCAACTTAACTAAACTTTGCGTACGAAAGGAAGAGATGGGCAGAACTGGAGGGATGGAAGAAGACAGGCAATGATTAACCAGAAAGTGTGTACCCCTAAAGAATACCTAAAGGCATTCTGATACAAATTTGAGTAAAAAACTGTTGACTCAATACATATATTCATACATATATTCACACAAACGTTCAGAAAGAGGTGTGTGCAATCCTGTGGGCCACCAGTTTTTAACCCTTGGTACAGAGAAAAAAACTGGGATCTGCTCTTTGTGAATGACTGACTACATGACAGTGAGAGAGAAGGAAGAGTCCAAGATGAGGTCAGAGTTTCCCTCCTGAGTAAATAGAGTGATCCAAGAATGGAGACACTTGGTGACAGTTAAGTGGCTAAGATTAGGACTCCAATTTTAGATGACTTTTTCAACTTGAGGTTAACAGGTCACTCAGTAGAAAATTTCAACAGGCATTTGGAGATGTAGAAATAAAGCTCAGGAGTTTATGTCTATAACACTTTCTTTCTTGTTTTGTTAAAAAAATGTATTTTCTTGTGTCTTGGATTGAGCAGCTTGAATCAAGTTCCTCATTTCTACTTTTTTCTGCAGAAAGCTGACTCAGCATCATACCTCACTCCAGTCTTTATTCAATTCCACAGAGAAAGGAATGTTAGGCTTTATAGCAAATACATTAAAAGAGTAAATATCAAATTTTATTACCAAGTTCATTCCATATTTTGAATTGGAACTCTCATAGAGAAATGTCAGAAATGTACTAAATCATGTATAAGTCTTAAAGAAACAATAATCGAAGTAATATTTGTTGAAGTTGGGGGGACACCTGGGTGGCTCAGTCAGTTAAGTGTCTGACTTCGGCTCAGCTCATGACCTCTGGGTTCGTGAGTTGGAGCCCTGTATCAGGCTTTGGGCTGCTTCAGGTTCTGTGTCTCCCTCTCTCTCTGCCCCTCCCCCACTCACACTCTTCTCTCTTCCTCTCAAAGATAAATAAACATTTAAAAGTGTATATGTTTATTGAAGTTGGGATTTTTAAGACATTTCACATAAGTATAATGAACAGAAGAGACAAAGAGATAAACATGGTTATTTATGCATTGTTCTAGCTTCCTAAACATTAATTTTGACTGCAAGAGAGCTGACTATAAGATGCTGGAATTTAATCACTAAACCACATAATCAATTGTAAGAGCTTTCTTTATCAAAACCGCAGCTAGCTTTGACAACAATAATTAAACTAAGCAGTTTCTCTTACACACATACACTTTACTTTGTGAAGAGTCAAACTTGGAATATTACATTTTAAAACTCAAGAATTTATTATGTTAAAAAATTGGGGGTTGACCTATTCCATGAGAGCAATAACACCTACCCGTTCCCATTTCAAGAGGGTATTATGATAATATCGAGAATGCTATTTGTAAAAATATTTGACATCACTTAGAAAGATGTAGCCTATAAAACCTAGGTACCATTAATAAAAGACCAACTTCCTTACAGACAATATTTAGGAGTCCTTAAGTGAGCTTTTCTTCCCTCCAGAGTAACTTTCCCACTCAGGTGAATTAGCCTCTTCCTCTTTTATTCTCTCATTGAAACTCACCTGTGTCTCCTTTAAGCGCATCTAACGTTTTTCCTTGTACTATTGTGGTTGGGCTCCTAATCTATCAGAAAAAAGGAAAATGCCATCAACTTCATGAGGGCCTACAAAATTTATTCTCTATATCCTCCGAAGTTCCTAACAGAGTATCATAAGCTCTAAACAGTTTTTGAAATGAATTTATAACAAAATACATATAATAAAAATAAAAAAGCTGATGGCCTTTTTAGACTTGGGCTAGAAGACTGAAGTTATTGTCCAAAGAAAAATCTCTACTTGTAGATAAAATATGTTCTTTGTCACCCCAATAGAGTATAAGCTCTTAAGAGCAGAGATATTACTTCTTCCAAAGTGCAAATGGAGGGGCGCCTGGGTGGCTTAGTCGGTTAAGCGTCCGACTTTCGCTTAGGTCATGATTCCGCGGTTCATGGGTTCGAGCCCCGCGTCGGGCTCTGTGCTGACTGCCAGCTCAGAGCCTGGAACCTGTTTCAGTCTGTGACTCCCTCTCTCTCTGACCCTCCCCTGCTCATGCTGTCTCTCTCTCTCTCTCCTAGAAATAAATAAAACATAAAAAAAAACAAAAAAACAAAAAAGTGCAAATGGAAGGCATTCATCATATGTTTATTGAGCAAATGAATGAATGAATGAATGAACACATTTTTGAAAACACACTAAGCTTTTGTCAATATTTTTAAATCAAACTCAAATATTCAACAGTTTATTTTCATACAACACAAACATTTAAATAGGATGTAAAGCAGAATTGAAGATCCAAGCCAAGGGAGAATGATTAGTAGAAAGAGGATTCACAATTAGCTAACATAAGGAATGAAAGGACATTTAGTGATAGCCTGGGGCAGCTAAGACTGTTTCAAGAGAGGATTAGTAGTTGATCAACCTTTGGCACTCATTCATTAAAAACTTACTAAGTGACTGGGGTTTGTATTCTAGAACAGTGTTTCTTAATTTTTTTTCTCTTTCATTACTGCCCCCCCAAGCCTTTTTAGACATTGTTTTTCTGTTTTTCCCTCCTGTAAAATTCTAATACTACATATATACTATATATCTGTTTATGTATACCTGTTCTTCATCCATTTAAAAAGATAAGATTTTTTTCATTCCTGTAGAACCAATTTTCATACCTTGGGGCAATAATACCTCCATTGAAAATACATGGATTCCTAGACTCCAGAAATACCATTTCTCAAATTAGATTCCAAAATTATGTCCTGGGGAGTCTGAGAAACTATTTTTCTTTAAGAAGATGTCATTGCCAAGTTTAAGCAACACTGGTCCAAAACCAACATAACAACTAACATTGGTAGTGCCCTACTATACGATACTATTGTAACCTGAGTCATTTATGTGGATCAAGTTTCTCCAAGTGTTTATCCCACAACGGTTAACCTCCAGACATTCGTCTGCTCCATTGTATTATATAAAGATGGTAATAATAATTGCATCATATTATTACAGGTCATCTAGTCCAAATCTGTGCTTTCACAGTTAAAGACACTGACAAGGAAAGATTATGTATGATTCATGATACACGCAAGGGACTCCAGTTGTAATGGTTTGGGTTTTGTTCTGTTTGGTTTGATTTTTTCCTTCTTAAATTTTGTTCCTACTACCTTACATTGCTTTTCCTTAAAAAGTTAAAGGTTTAGGTCATTCCAGTACAACCACAATTATGTGGATATAGTTTGTGTCAAGCTGCATATCAAATTGTGATACAAGGGGAAAGTTTTCTATACAATTTACTAGAAACTGAAATGAAATCACTTATTGAATAAAGACAGTTCAATTATACTTCCTAACTGACAGTTTCCTTCATAACTAATTTTAAAAGGAATTAGAAACAAAACAACACAACACACACACACACACACACAACAAAGGTAGTGGATGTGAACAATGAAATTGAAGAATATAAAATTACTTAAGTACTTGAATGTGCTTTACAGAAAACACTATTTTATTGTCACTTTAAAACTGAGATTATAAACCTAATGTTTATTAAATAAAAAGGGAAAAGGAAAATGTGACTGAAAATTATTTTCCCCGTTTAATTATTTTTGTGTTTTGTCAGAATTACAATGTAGTAATCTAAATTTAAGAAAAGGTAAATATCTTTAATAATATGAAATTAACAGTTAGATCCAATTCAAATGGTACTATGGATATGAAAGTAACATCATGAAATAAAATGTTTTCTGAAAGCTGGTGCTAAAGTAAATAAAGCTTATAATTATTTTATTTTAAATTTATTGTATTACTTGTAGTTTAAAAGTAAAGGAAAAAACTTTAAGAACCAAAATTTACATTTATTTCAGGTCACTTCGGTGGAACTTAATAAGAAAGCTTCCTCCTGACGGCTTCAAGAAGTACCATCACCTTCAGAAGCTGTAAGAAAAAATTTAATCCCCAGTATTTAATTCACTAACTTGTTTTGACATATCTCTTCCTTCCCACTTCTGTGGAAACCAATGCTGTTCCAGGGCTTACATCTAATTCCTCTTCAGGAAATTATTTAGCTGTTAGCCCAAGACTACCAGGGAACTTTTTTTTAGAAGTTCTAGAAGCCATTCCAGAAAAATCTCAAATACTTATTCCCAAAGAAACTAGAGCATTTGAGCTATGACTTCTTCTGCCACATGCTAGACTGTGAAGAACTTTCTTCCATATGTGTGCAAATTGAATCTCCAACTAAGAGAGCGAGTCGTGGTGGTTTGATACCCCAGAGCATGTTGTTTACGGGATTTAATCCCATTTTCACATCTGCCATGTAAGTTGAGTTTTCTTTTGGCCTCAGGTAGTATCTGACATGTTTTATTACCATCAGTTTAGCATTTTAATATATACTCCAAGACTCCATAATGGCCCAGGTTATGTTTACCTGATATTTAGGTCAACTTTGTGACTAAATCATATCATACTTGAACTGCTGGGTTTAAATATCCTGTTTATAATCATGCTATTTAGAAAAGATCTCAGAATTCCTCATTTCATTTTCATACTTATGTTGCTTTTGGTTCTGGTTTTATACTGAAGAAACCTCACACATAGATGTATATGTGTGCATTCTTCTTTAAGATAATGAATATAGGGCACCTGGGTGGTTCAGTCGGTTAAGCGTCTGACTCTTGATTTCAGCTCAGGTCATGATCTCAGGGTTGATGAGTTTGAGCTTCACATCAGGCTCTGTGCTGACAGCATGGAGCCTGCTTGGGATTCTCTCTCTCCTCTCTCCTCTCTCTCTCTCTCTCTCTCTCTCCCTGCCTTTCCCCCACTTATGCACACACTCTCTCAAAAATAAATAAATAAACATTAAAAATTTTAAGATAACAAGTAAAAGAAAAACCAGAAGAAATATTAATCTATTTCACTCAATGAAATGTGCTCAAAACCCGGATAATCTGCAAAAAAAGTATGTTTCGTATTTAAAAATTAAAATTTCAATAAAAATTACTTTCAAAACTTTATTCTGGATGTTCAGCAATCAGCAGAGAAGAGCTTTTCAAAATTAGGCCTCATATAAAAACTTCAAGAGTATGCTTCCATATTTTATTTCCTGATCTTTGGATTATGAAGAATTTTTCTGATCTGTAGCACCACCTTATGTCCACATGTTGAAAAGGAACTAGGACTTCAAATTTAAATATCAAACTTCAGGTTTATGTAACAGTAGTTTAGCATTTTTCCATAATAAACGTTGAAATAATTTTTTAAAGATTTTATTTTTAAGTAATCTCCACACCCAGTGTGGGCCTTACACTCACAACCCCAAGATCAAGAGTCACATGCTCTACTGACTGAGGCAGTTAAGGGTCCCAAATTAATTCTTGAATAGCCAATTTGTTTTAACTAATATATAAAAGAGTCTCATTACAAAATAAAATTATGTACCTGGCTCTTACACTTGATCTTAGCCAAAAGGCCGAGAAGCAATCTACCTGGTGATTAGAGCTATAGGTTTGCTCAACCTCCACACAATACAGTCTATTGCTTAGCAGATTATTAAAATAGTTAGAAAGAAATAAATACATGCTAAAGCTGCTCCATGTATTAGTGAGAAAGATTCATTCCCTACTATGTGATTGGAACTATAGCATGTTCTGTGAAAGTGTTAAATGCATAATACATTTAAGAATAACACTGTTATAATCAAAGTTAGGTTTTCTTCCGTGTTGGAGAAATAGGGGATCTTTTTTAGCCAAAAGTTCTAATTAACTAAGAATTTGTTCATACTGTTTTCTTCCTTATTGCTCCTAATATTTATTAAAAATATATGTATACTTTATTTATAAAATAAATATATATACATATACATATATACACAGAGCACCCTCTGAAGTGCAGAAGTGCAAAGCTTTACAAGGATGCAGTTGTTGCAATTGGTTGTGTTCTGGTATCTAGTTTCTTTGACCTTCAGTTAACACAGGCCAATCTAGTTAGTTATGTAAAACTACATTCTTGTCTTGACATGCTAGTCTAATTTATATTCTTCCAGTCTTATTTTTTTATTTTTTTCTTCTGTCATAAATACTTCTTATAAGTTTCTTCAAACACTTAAAAAAAGTTTTAATGTTTTATTTATTTCTGAGAGAGTGTGAGTAGGGGAGGGTTAGAGAGAGAGGGAGACACAGAATCTGAAACAGGTCCAGGCTCTGAGCTGGCTGTCAGCACAGAGCCCGACGCGGAGCTTGAACCCATGAACCGCGAGATCATGACCTGAACCAAAGTCTGACACTCAACCGACTGAGCCACCCAGGCGCCCCTCTTCAAGCACTTTTTAAAGCAAGGCTTGGAGTGTCAAATTAATAAAATTGAAGCTGCATTACTAGCAGATTTGCGATTAACATGGAATATGATTGAGGCCTTAAAGGTGTCACATCTTGTACTTTTGCCAGCAGTTAAGATAATGGCGTAGTAGGAAGACCCTCTGCTTGCCTCCTCCCTCGAACACAGCCAGATAAGTAACAAATCATTCTGAGCACCCAAGAAATCGATCTGAGGACTGACACAGCAAAACTACACAACTAGAGGGAGAAAAACAGCCTCATCATGGAAGTTAGAAGCGCAGGGAGTTGATTTGGGTGAGAAAAGAATTGCAGGTGCTGCAGAGGGGTAGGAGCCCTGATCATGGAGAGGGGGGAGAGAGAGAAAGAGAATGAAAGCAGTGAACAGGGGACTCCACAGAAAAACTCTTCCCTAAAACCATTGACTGAGAAAAGGAGAGGAGCTGACAACCACAAGTTTTTATAAGCCGTGGAGGTCAGTCTGAAGGTTTAGAAGTCTGTGCCATCACTACGGTCATTCCTGGTGGGTTTAGTGGTGCTCCTGTGGGGAAGGAGGGCAGAGGCCCAGGAGCAGACAGCATGCTCTGAGGGTCCCCTAGGTCACCTGGGGAGAAACAGTTCTCCTGCTTGGAGTGCATTTGGGAGAGGCAGCACTGCCTCTTAGGGGACAAAAGAGAAGGTGGGAATCCTTGAATGGCCCGATTAATTAGCATAGCAGCAGAGGCACCTACTGAAGGTAGTTAGCCTGGAAACCAGCTTTTGGGTGTGCTTTATCATAAACTCTTAGCCCCACCATGGACGTGCACCGGCTTTTCTGGGAAAACTCAGCACCATCCAGTGTGGCAAGACCCTTTTCCAGAGGGTCATCCTGTGCCTGCGCTATACTGTCTCTAAATTTGGAGCTTTGAAACCCATTCCCATGACTGAGATAAAACACAAGAGTACTGTGCTGTGAGGAGAACACACAGCTCAGAAACAGAGAGAATGAAGGCAGGATTCTGATGGAAGCCTGCGACACAAGAGGGGAGACTGTTTGCTCTTCTGTGAAGGTTTCCTGAACAGCAGCAGGCAAGAACTCCCCTCTCTAGAGATGACAGAGTGGGGGAATGCCATTTTCCCCCTGCCCATCAGCACAGACAGACTTCAGTGAGCAACACAGCACCCCCAGTGGAGGCTGAGGCAGCTTACACCAGGCTTCATCCCAATATGCCCTGCAGGTTCATCTTTACAAAGGCCAGTCAGCCTGAGAACCAGCACAGCAGGCCCCTCCCCCAGAAGACTAGCACAAATCCCCCTGCAAACACTAAGCCCACTGATCATAGGGTGCTGCAAAGCCTCAGCTCTGGGGGATATAGGATCTAGGCTTTTTTTTTTTTTAACGTTTATTTTTGAGACAGAGAGGAAAAGAGAGAGAGAATGAGTGGGGGAGGGACAGAAAGAGGGGACAGAGGATCCGAAGTGGGCTCTGCGCTGAAAGGCTGACAGCAGAGAGCCCGATTTGGGGCTCGAACTTACGAACCACAAGATCATGACCGGAGCTGAAGTCAGAAGCTTAACCAACTGAGCCCCCAAGACACCCCAGGATCTAGACTTTTCTACCAAGTAGACCAAAATATATCTAGTTAAAACATGCCAAATGCTGGACCAGGTCCAAATACTCCACACTGCAGGCAAGGAGAAATTCTGCAGAGGACTCATCTGAGAGAAAGAGCAACCAAATTGCAGCAGCAGAAAGCATAGAACATACACCAAAAATCTTCCTGAAACGCAAGGTCCTGGACAGTATATGCTCTTCTTAATGTAACCATTACTCTCAGAAGCAGGAAACATAACAGGTTTTCCTAACACACAGTAGACAGAAGTTTAGGCAAAAGGCCAAGATGGAGGACTTCATCCAAAAAGGAAAACTGGAAGACGTAATGGGCAGGGATCTAATCAAAACAGATATAACTAATATGTCTGAATCAGAATATAAAGCAACAATCATAAGTATACTCGCCGGCCTTGAGAAAAGCATAGAAGAAACCAGAGAGAACCTTACCACAGATAAAAAAAATAACTGAAAACTAGTAAGGCCTAATTTTAAAAAAAAGTTATAACTGAGATGCAAAATGACCAGATGTATTGACAACTAGGATGGATGAAGTGTAAGAGTGAATCAATGATATGGAAGATAAAATTATGGAAAACAATGAAGCTGAAAAGAAGAGGAAAAGAAAGATATCAGATCAGAAATGTAGACTTAGGGAACTCAGTGATTCCATTAAGCCTAATAACATTTGTATCAGAGAGGTCCCAGAAGAAGAAGGCAGGGAAAAGGGGGCTGAAGGTTTCTATGAGCAAATTATAACTGAAAACTTCTCTAATCTGGTGAGGCTTCTCTAATCCAAGAGGCACGGGGAACTCCCATCAAAATCAACAAAAGCCAGCCATCACTAAGACATATTATAGTCAAATTTACAAAATCCAGAGAAAAGACAGAATCCTGAAAGCAGCAAGGGAAAATAGTTCTTAACCTACAAGGGAAGACACATCACATTTGCAGCACATCTATCCACAGAAATTTGGCAGGTCAGAATGGAATGGCAGGATATATTTAATGTACCGGATGGGAAAAATATGCAGCCAAGAATGCTTTATCCAGCAAGGCTGTCATACAGAATAGAAGGAGAGATAAAGAATTTCCCAGACAAACAAAAACTAAAGGAGTATATGACCACTAAACCAGGCCCACAAGAAATATTAAAGGGGACTCTTTGATGGGGAAGTAGAAATCAAAAGCAACAAAGATTAGAAAGGAACAGAGAACATTACCAAAAACACCAACTTTAGAGGTAATACAATGGCACTAAATTCATATCTATTAGTAATCACTCTGAATGTAAATGGACTAAAAGCTCCAATCAAAAGACATAGAGTAGGGGTACCAGGGTGGCTCAGTCATTTCAGCATCCAGCTTCAGCTCAGGTCATGATCTCAGTTTGTGAGATCAAGCCCCATATCAGGTTCACTGCTGTCAGCCTGTCAGTGCAGAGCCCACGTCAGATTCTCTGTCCTCCCCTCTCTGCCCCTCCACCACTTGTGCGATCTCAAAAATAAATAAACATTTTAAAAAAAGACATAGAGTACCAGAATGGATAACAAAAACAAGACCCATCTATATGCTGCCTACAAGATAATCATTTTAGACCTAAAACTACTACCTATATTAAAATTTAAGGGATGGAGAACCATCTGTCATGCCAATGGACATCAAAAGAAAGCTGGAGTAGCCATACTTGTATCAGACAAACTAGATTTTTAAAAATTTTTAACATTAATTTATTTCTGAAATAAACAAAAACAGAGCACAAGCAAGGGAAGAGTAGAGAGAGAGGGAGATACAGAATCTGAAACAGGCTCCAGGCTCTGATCGGTCAGCACAGAGCCCAATGCGAGGCTCAAACTCATGAGCCATGAGATCATGACCTGAGCCAAAGTCAGACACTTAACCGACTGAGCCACCTAGGGGCCCCTACACAAACTATATTTTTAACCAAAGACTGTAACCAGAGATGAAGAAGGGGATTACATCCTAACTAAGGGGGTCTGTCCGTCCAGAAGATCTAACGATTGTAAATATTTATGCCTCCATATTGGCACACCCAAATACATAAATCAATTAATCAAAAACATAAAGAAACTAATTTATAATTAATACAATAACAGTAGGGGCTTTAAACTTGCACTCACAGCAATGGACAGATCATCTAGGCAGAAAATCAATAAAGAACAGTGGCTTTGAAAGACACACTGAACCAGAAGTACCTAACAGATATATTCAGAACACTTCATCCTAAAGCAACAGAATACACATTCTTTTCAAGTGCACATTGAACATTCACTGGAATAGGTCACATAGCGGGTCACAAACCAGGCTCAACAAGTACAAAAAGATTGAGATCATACCATGCAAATTTTCTAACACTATGAAACTTGAAGTCAGCCACAGAAAATATGTTGAAAAACCACAAATACATGGAGGTTAATGAACATTCTATGAAAGAACGAATAGGTCAACCAGGAAATTAAAGATATAAAAAAATAGATATAGGGCAAATGAAAATGAAAACAAGACAGTCCAAAACCTTTTGGATGAAGCAAAGGTGGTCCTAAGAGGCAAGTATATACTAATACATGCCTACCTTAAGAAACAAGAAAAGTCTCAAATACACAACCTAACCCCACACCTAAAGAATCTAGAAAAGGAACAGCAACTAAAGCCTAAAGCCAGCAAAAGAGGGGAAATAATAAAGATTAGTGCAGAAACAAACAATATAGAAACAAAAACTTATAGAACAGATTAACAAAACTAAGAGCTGGTTCTTTGAAAGAATTAAGAAAATTGGCAAACCTGTAGCCAGACTTATCAAAAAGAAGAGAGAAAAGACCCAAACGAATAAAACCATGAATGAAAGAGGAGAGATCACAACCAACACCACAGAAATACAAACAACCATAAGAGAATATTATGAAAATTATATGCCAACAAACTGGGCAGTCTGAAAGAAATGGACAAATTACTAGAAACATACAAACTACCAAAACTGAAATTGGAAGAAATAGAAAATGTGAAGGGTCCCATAACCAGCAAAGAAATTGAATCAATAATCAAAATCTTCCTACAAACTAAGTCCAGGGCCAGATGGTTTTCCAGGGGAATTCTACCAGATTTTTAAAGAAGAGTTAACACTTACTCTTCTCAAATTATTCCAAAAAATAAAAGTGGAAGGGAAACTTCCAAACTCATTTACAAAGCCAGCATTACCTGGATTCCCAAACTAGACAAAGATCCCACTGAAAAGGAGAATTACAGGTCAATATCCCTGATGAATATGGATGCAAAAATTCTCAACAAAAACTAGTAAATTGAGTTCAACAGTGCATTAAAAGAATTATTCACCACTATCAAGTGGGATTTATTCCTGGGAAGCAGGCGTGATTCAATAAATGCAAATCAATCAATGTGGTACGCCACATTAATAAAAGAAAGGATTAAAATCATATGATCTTCTCAAAAGATGCCAAAAAGGCATTTGACAATATAAATATCCTTTCTTGATAAAAACCCTCAAGAAAATAAGGATAGAAGGAACATACATCAACATCATAAAGGCCATATACAAAAGACCCACAGCTAACATCATCCTCAACGGGGAAAAACTGAGAGCTTTCCCCCTGAGATCAGGAACACGACAGGGATGTCCACTCTCACCACTGTTGTTCAACATAGTGCTGGAAGTCCTCACCTCACCAATCAGACAACAAAATGAAAAACTAGGCATCCAATCTTCAAGGAAGACATGAAGCTTTAAACTCTTCATGGACAACATGCTACTCTATGTAGAAAACCTGAAAGATTCCACCAAAATATCACTAGAACTAATATATGAATTCAGCAATGTCACAGGATATAAAATCAATGTTGATACATCAGTTGCATTTCTATACACCAATAATGAAGCAGTAGAAAGAGAAATCAAGGAACCTATCTGGTTTACAATGGCACCCAAAACCATAAGATACCCAGGAATAAACCTAACTAAAGAGGTAAAAGATCTTTACCCTAAAAACTATAGACACTTATGAAAGAAACTGAAGAGGGCACAAAGAAATGAAAAAAACATTTCATGCTTATGGATTGGAAGAACATTATTAAATTGTCTGTACTATCCAAAGTAATCTACAGTTTTATTGCAATCCCTATATCACCAGCATTTTTCACAGAGCTAGAACAAACAACACTAGAATGTGTATGGAATCACAAAAGATTCCAAGCAATTCTGAGAAAGAAAAGCAAAGTTGAAGACATCCCCATTCTGAACTTCAGGCTATGTTATAAAGCTGTAGTCATCAAGACAGCATGCTACTGACACAAACACAGACACATCAATGATCAATGGAACAGAATAGAAATCTCAAAAATGGACCCACAACTATATGGTCAACTAATTTTTGACAAAGCAGAAAAGAATATCCAATGAAAAAAAGACAATCTCTTCAACAAACAGTTTTGGGAAAAATGGATGGTGACATGTAGAAGAATGAAACTGGATCACCTTCTTACACCATACACAAAAACAAATTCCAAACGGACCTAAATGTGAGCCAGGAAACCATCAAAATCCTAGAGAACACAGGCAGCAACATCCTTGACCTTGGCTGTAGCAACTTCTTACTAGACATGTCTCCAGAGGCAAGGGAAACAAAAGCAAAAATAAACTATTGGGACTTCTCTGCACAGAGAAGGAAACAGTCAACAACATAAAAGGCAGTCTACAGAATGGGAAAAGTTATTTACAAATGACATAACTGATATTAGGCTAGTATCCAAAATATATAAAGAACTTTTCAAACTCAACACCCGGAAAAAAATAATCCAATTAATAAATGAGCAGAAGCCATGAATAGACACTTGTCAAAAGAAGACATCCAGATGGCTAGCAGACACATGAAAAGATGTTCAACATCACTCATCACCAGGGAAATAGAAATGAAAACCATGATGAAATACCACCTCACACCTGTCAGAACGGCTAAAATTAACAACACAGGAGGGGTGCCTGGGTGGCTCAGTCAGTTAAGCGTCTGACTTCGGCTGAGGTCATGATCTCATGGTTCGTGGGGTGTCCTACGTTGGGCTCTGTGCTGACAGCTAGCTCAGAGCC
Organism: Crocuta crocuta; assembly: GCF_008692635.1. Classification (NCBI taxonomy): domain Eukaryota; kingdom Metazoa; phylum Chordata; class Mammalia; order Carnivora; family Hyaenidae; genus Crocuta; species Crocuta crocuta. The sequence goes on from NW_027529554.1 coordinate 902,890, forward strand.
TGGAGCCTGCTTCAGATTCTGTATCTCCTTCTCTCTGACCCTCCCCTGTTCACACACACTCTCTCTCTCAGAAATAAATAAAACATTAAAAAAATTTTTTTAAAACACAGGAAACAACAGATGTTGGTGAGGATGTAGAGAAAGAGGAACCAACCCTCTTATACTGTGGATGGGAATGCAAACTGGTGCAGCCACACTGGGAAACAGTATGGACGTTCCTCAAAAAGCTAAAAATAGAACTTCCCTATGACCCAGCAATTGCACTACTAGGTATTTGCCCAAAGGATACAAAAATACAGATTTGAACACATGCACAGCAATATTTATAGCAGCACTATCAATAATTGCCAAATTATAGAAAGAGCCCAATGTCCATCGATAATGAATGGATAAAGATGTGTTATATCCATAAAATGCAATATTACACAGCCATCTAAAAGAATGAAATCTTGCCATTTACAATGACATGGATGGAACTAGAGTGTATTATGCTAAGTGAAATAAGTCAGTCAAATACTGTATTATTTCACTCATATGTGGAATTTAAGAAACAGAACAGATGAACACAAGGAAAGGGAAAAAACAGAGAGGGAAACACTCTATAAAAGACTTTTAACAATAGAGAGCAAACTGAGGGTTGATTGAGGGAAATGGGTGGGGGATAGGCTAAATGGGGGATGGGTATTAAGGAGGGCGTTTTTGTGATGAGCACTGAATGTTATATGCAAGTGATGAGTCACTGAATTCTACACTTGAAGCCAATTTTATCTTATATGTTAACTAACTAGAATTTAAATAAAAACTTGAAAAAAAGGTGCACCTGGGTGGCTAAGTTGGTTAAGCATCCGACTTCAGCTCAGGTCATGATCTCACAGTTCGTGGGTTCAAGCCCCACATCGGGCTCTGAGCTGACAGCTCAGAGTCTGGAGTCTGCTTTGGATTCTGTGTCTCCCTTTCTTTCTCTACTGCTCTGTCTTTCAAATATAAATAAACATTAAGCAATTTTTAAAAAAAACTTGAAAAAAAGAAAAAGAAGAAAATTCAAATATTAAATTTTAACTATTACATGTTCATCTTTATAACTAGAATTTCTAAATAAAAACTAGTCTAATCATACATGAATTTCATAGCAAACAAAATAACATATCTAGTTTCACTATTTTGTTATGTTTACCTTTTTAAATTAAAAAAATAGTCTACTGTGGTAAAATACAAATGCTGTAAAGTGTACCATCTTAACCAATTACATTTAGAGCCATTAAGTACATTTATACTGTTGTGTCACCCTCACCACCACCCATCCAAAGAGCTCTTTACACCTTGCAAAACTGAAATTCTGTTTCATTATGTTTTTTTTATAATTATGTTCACAGGTGCCTGCAAAACAATAATATTAGATCCATATCCATCTATGCTTTCAGAGGACTATACAGTCTTACTAAACTGTAAGTACCAGCGCCAATTAGTTTGCCCATTCCACTGTGATCTGTCAGGCTGACCCGCCGCACTCCATGGTAGCCCTTCTCCCACAAGAGTTGAAGGGGCAGCATGGCCTTATGGCCAAGGGCATGGGATTTGACTCGAACAGGCTTCCACTTAAGTCCTGACTTCACCACTCCCTTGATCTGTAAACTTGAGCAATTTATTTTCCTTTCTAGGCATTGATTCCCTCTAGTATCAAATACAAATTATAATAGTACCTTCCTCAGGATTGTTGTAAGAAACAAATGAGTAAAACACATGAGGAAGAATTAGGCACGTTACATTTGGCGCATAATAAGAACTCAGTATATACTGGCCATGGTGACAGGAATGATGGCCATTAGGACTTATTCAAAATAAGAAAGCCTGATGGGAATTTGAATCTTTGAAGGAAAAAAACCCAGGCTTCTCTAGTAATTCTTTTTCCACTACTGCTGCTTTTATGAATACATACAGCACTGTGAGGGTAAAAGAGTAAAGCTTTTTTTAAACTGTGATTAAATATACATAACGTAAAATTAATCATTTTAACCATTTTTAACTGTGCAGTTCTGTGGCAGTTAGTACATTCACACTATTGTGCAAACATCACCACCAGCCATCTCCAGAACATTTCATCTTCCCAAGTTGAAACTCTGTACCCACCAAACAGTAACTCCTCCTCCCTCAACCTATGAACCACCATCCTACTTTCTGTACCCATGAATATAACTATTCTAGGTGGAATCATACAATATTTGTCCTTTTGTGTCAGGCTTATTTCATTTAGCATAACGCCTTCAAGGTTCATCCATTTGTTTATCCATCCACATCCATCAATGGACATTTTCCGTTGTTTTCATCTTTTGGCTACTATGAATAACACTGCTGTGAACATTCGTGTACAAATATCTGTTTGAGTCGTTGCCTTCAATTCTTTGGGGTGTATATCCAGAAGGGGAATTGCTGAGTCATATGGCAATTCTAGGTTTGACTTTCAGAGGAATCACCATACTGTTTTCCACAGCATCTGCGCCATGTTCCCACCAACATACAAGGGGCCTCGTTCCTTCACATCTTCACCAGTACTTCTTATGTTCTGGGGTTTTGTTGTTTGAGAATTTGTTTGTCTTTTTCAAACAGCCATCCAAATGGATGTGAAGTCGCATTTCATTGTCGTTAAAAGCAAAGCTTTTTAGGGGCGCCCGGGTGGCTTAGTCGGTTAAGCGTCCGACTTTCGCTCAGGTCATGATCTCGCGGTTCGTGGGTTCGAGCCCCGCGTCGGGCTCTGTGCTGACTGCCAGCTCAGAGCCTGGAGCCTGTTTCAGTCTGTGACTCCCTCTCTCTCTGGCCCTCCCCTGCTCACGCTGTCTCTCTCTCTCTCCTAGAAATAAATAAAAATATTAAAAAAAAAAAAAAAGCAAAGCTTTTTAAAAATTAGTTTTCTTGGGGCACCTGGGTGACTCAGTCATTTGAGTGTCCGACTCTTGGTTTCAGTTCAGGTCATGATCCCAGAGTAATGGGCTCAAGCCCCACATCGGGCTTCACACTGAGTGGAGCCTGCTTGGGATTCTCTCTCCCTGTTCTCCCCCGCTCATGCACTCTCTAAGAAATTTAAAAAATTAAGTAAATATATAAATCAATAAAATAGGCCCATTTTAGCAGCTGAACCTAACCTCCTATAGGAAATAATTGCATGGAAATATAACCAACCAAAAGGCAAATAAATCAACAGCTCCCTGTATTTCTATTTCTGTCCCCTTGCTTTCTATTTTACACCACTTTGTTTAATCCTAATCCAAGAAACTCATTCCTGTCAGATTCCTAGATTGTGGTATCAGGGTTTAGGACTGAGAGACAGCTGTCAAATGATTTTACTAGCAAAATGGAAGAAGGGCCCTGGAAACCCAAAGTATTAACAGTAACTGCTTTTGCCAAGTCTTCTTCCTTCTATCCCATCTCTGCTCTTTTGTGTCTTGGCAAATCACCTGAAGTCAATACTGGATTCATTCCCATCAGACTCCTGACTATCTTTCTCTCCAACCCCAAATGAATCTGTTCAAAACTTACTAAACAGTATCTGCTTGGTCTAATGTTCAATGGATGTGAAAGATAGTACAGACTTGGGGCGCCTGGGTAGCTTAGTCGGTTAAGCGTCCGACTTTTGCTTAGGTCATGATCTCGCGGTTCGTGGGTTCGAGCCCCGCGTCGGGCTCTGTGCTGACTGCCAGCTCAGAGCCTGGAGCCTGTTTCAGTCTGTGACTCCCTCTCTCTCTGACCCTCCCCTGCTCATGCTGTCTCTCTCTCTCTCTCTCCTAGAAATAAATAAAAAAACATTTAAAAAAAAAAAGAAAGAAAGATAGTACAGACCTGGTTTAGTGTTCAACAGATGTGAAGGATTGTACCACAGATTTTAAAGAGTCCTCCATCTCTTCCCATGGTTATTCATAGCACTGGAATATTGTTTGGATGTTAAAGATGTCACATACTTCTAGGTTTTCATAGGTAATCATTAGATTCCTCCTTTTCATGCATCTATAAATATTCATTATCCCTTACAGTGTGCAAATTTTCAGCAAGCCACCATGGGGAGGAGGCACAGAAAGATAAGTCAGACATGCTGACTTCCAGCAACTTACATCTTAATATTTCAGGTGAAAGGATATGATCTTACTGGGGCAAGGTATGCCTCTTGCTCTCCAGAGGCTTATGATCTCGGGTGGGAAACCATACCAATATACACACAACAATTAGAGAATGATTCAAGAACGATTAAATCCTAAACCTGTGTTATTCAGACCAAAACTCCTATTAATATTCATTGAAATGAGTGGCCATTTGGGGTTTGTAGTAGTGAAGCATGGCTGGGGAAAATGAAGAGGACTGGGATAAACAGAAGTGGGTATGGGTGCAGGCATGGATCAAATGCTTTTACCTGAGGGGTTGCTATTGACTTTGAAAAGGAGGGGCTCATAGGGAAGTGTGGTAGCTATTCTTTACCCTTCCGGTGCCCAGCTGAGATCCCATGTCTACAAGGGAGGGAGGGAAGTGGCTCTAATAAGGAGTATCATCTCTTGCTACCTCTAAGCAAAAGTCAAACACAGTGGTGTCAGGGAGGCTACCAGCGGGAGAAATCTTATAAGCTGTCAACTTATAAGAGTAGAGAAAAGAGCAACGTCAGCGTGGCCCATGTACCTGTGGAAGTGAAATCTGAAGTAAAACTTGCATATGAATCATAGGCAGAGAGGAAAAAGAGGACAGAAATAAGAATGGGAGGCATGAATAGAGGCATTATTGTCGTAAATAATATGTGCTGAATGCTTAGGACATGTTACAGCAACCCAGTAAAGTAGGTACTAAGATTACCTCCATTTTAGAGCTGGGTAACCTGAGGCTTTCAGGAGTTAACTGCTTAAAGTCACACTATTACTAAGTAGCAAAGCTAGGAATTGAACTGACAGCAGAGTCAGAGCAGTGAACTGCTGTTCTAAAGACAAGGAGGTAGAAATAAACATGGTAAGGGGCACCTGGGTGGCTCAGTTGGTTATGCCTCCGGCTTCAGCTCAGGTCATGAACTCACGGTTCATGAATTCGAGCCCTGCACTGGGCTCTGCGCTGACAGCTCAGAGTCTGGCACCTGCTTCGGACTCTGTGTCTCCCTCTCTCTCTGCCCCTCCCTCAGTAGTTCTCTCTCTCTCTCTCTCTCGCTCTCTCTTTCTCTCTTTCTCTCTCTCAAAGATAAATACATGCACTAAAAAGAAAAAAGAAAGAAATATGGCAAGAAGATGAGATCAACAGAACAGAGTTGGTTCAATCTGCAGGACAGTAAGAAATAAAGAGAAGTAGGGGTCAAACTCCTTAGCAAGCATGCAATGGTGCAATGTCCTTTCTTTCCAGAACAGGCTTTGCCTCCCTCCCAGGTTCATCCTGTCCCTCTTCACAGTGCCTTCATGGTGAGGCCGCACTGAAATACCTGGTTATCCCTTACCTTGTTCCTCTCTTCTCTCTCTTGCCTCTGGATAAGCCATCTCCTCTGCCTACATTAACTCCTACCCCTTCTTTGCTTTGTGAATGACATCTTCATCCAAACCTCTGTCCATCCCATCGCGCACCCTCTGGTAAAGCCTTCTGTCTCCTGACTCCAAGCATTGCAGTCCCCACCCCTAACAAAGGCAGATGCCTTCTCCCCTGCAATGTCCGAGCAACCCTACATTATACGCTTCTCTCTTTTCCCCATGTTGCTGTAATAACCTGTTTATACTCTGTCTTCCCTCTAGACTCAAAGCCCCTCAAAGAAAGAGATGATATGCCTAGCACACTACCATTGAGTATAGGTGCCCAAAAAAGTTGCTGCATAAAGGCATAAATGAATGGAGTGATTGATTGATTGATTGATTGATTGATTGATTGCGGGGTAATTAAAACCTAGACATGAAAAGGTAAGTGATAAAGAACTTTTAGAGACCCAAAAGAAGGGCTAAGATCCGATGAGAATAGTACACAAGAAAATCTAAGATAGATGATTATTGTTTTTCCTTTCCTTACTGTAAGATATCAAGAAGGTAACACGTTTGGGGCACCAGGCTGCCTCAGGCAGTAGAGCATGCAGCCCTTGATCTCAGGGTTGTCGGTGTGACTCTCACGTTGGGTATAGAGATTACCTAAAAATGAAATTTTAAAAAAAGGAAAAGAAGAAGATAACACATTTATTGTAGTCATTTCTCTTCTTTCAGGTATCTCAATCATAACAGAATAACTTTCTTGAAGCCGGGTGTTTTTGAAGACCTCCACAGACTAGAATGGCTGTATGTTTAATTTATGTGTCATTTTATAGTATTAGTTTTTATATTCTAAATATATAAATGAATCCATTTTTTCTTCTGGCTGGCAGGATAATTGAAGATAATCACCTCAGTCGAATTTCCCCACTAACATTTTATGGACTAAATTCTCTTATCCTCTTGTAAGTACTAAAAATTAAAACAACTATTTCAATTGAAGAAAAAGACATGAATAGAAGTCACTGCTTTAAGTTAAACAGCATTAAATGTGGAATCGTTAAAGACCCAAAAAGGCCTTTCTGGCTAAAAATCCTCTCTTAATCATATCTTATGAGGCTATTTCATAGTTTTAACAATTTTATAAGATCTCTATCCTCTAAGACATCAGCCCATTAAAACTAAATACAGCCTCACTCCTATATTTTATTGAAGTATTCTCAAGCACACCATTGTTGCCCTATATTAATCTTAGTCAAAAAAAAAGACAATAATAATAATAACATTAATTTTAAATCACCTCCTTCTCACACCCACCTTTGAAGGGTGCAGGCTTTTTTTCAGTTACTAACATTGCTGCTTCCTCCAGGGGACAACTATCATTTGTTGAATTTTATTACTAACAAGCACTCAAATATAACAAGACTTACAGAAAAAAAAAGGAGAAGACAACTAACTTAATAGATTTTCATGGTTTCATAAAGAATAATGATAATACCATATTTGACTTAAGATGAAGAAAGAACCAGAAAAAGGTGACTTCTCTTTCTTTTCTTTTTCAGAGCACTGATGAATAACGTCCTCACCCATTTGCCAGATAAACCTCTCTGCCAGCACATGCCAAGACTGCACTGGCTGTAAGTTGCTGTACTTTTCCTCAGAGAAGTCAGCTAACTTTGGTTTTGTCTGGTTCATTTTGGATATTAGGTTTTTAAAAGTGAGATTAGAAGATTAGAAGTGGCAGATTAAAAGTAGAGGGGAAAGATGAAGTTCAAAACATCAGTGAGAGGTGATAACTATCAACCTGATAATGAAGCAGGACTGGGAAGTGCTATAAACAGCAGCCATAATAATTCAAAATACACTAGTTTGGAACCCTTTAGGGGAAGACAAACATCCCCAGAGTCATTACCAACCAAGTCCAGAGGACATCTTGGTATGACAGCACAGTACCCCCATTGATGACAAGCTAAAGTATTCAAGAAAAGGCCAAATTAAGTTCAATATCCTTTGTCGTAATTAAATTTTGTTTCAAACGAACACATTAACAGTTATTATGTGCTGAGTAATCCAAACCGAGAAATGTAAAGCAAAATTGATTAATATTTACATATTAATAACATTATCCCAATTTTAATGCCGGTAATAATAATTTTGCTTTTTAAGTATTCATTTCTTTTAAAAACTAATCACAGTGCCATAACCAATTAAAAAATTGAATCAGTAATCAAAAATCTCCCAACAAACAAGAGTCCAGGGCTGGATGGTTTTCCAAGGGAAGTCTACCAAACACTTAAAGAATAGTTAACACCTATTCTTTTGAAATTGTTCCAAAAAATAGAAATGGAAGGAAAACTTCCAAACTCATTCTACAAGGTCAGCATTACCTTGATTCCAAAACCAAAAACCCCACTAAAAAGGAGAACTACAGAGCAACTTCCCTGATGAACATGGATGCAAAAATGTTCAACAAGATGTTTAGCAAACCAGATCCGACAATACATTAAAAGAATTTTTCACCACGATCAAGTGGGATTTATTAATGGGATGCAGGTCTAGTTCAACATCCACAAATCAGTCAATGTGATACATCACATTAAAAAAGAAAAGATAAGAACCACATGATCCTCTCAATACATGCTGAAAAAGCATTCGACAAAATACAGCATCCTTTCTTAATAAAAACCCTCAAGAAAGTAGGGATAGAAGGATCATACTTCAACATCATAAAAACCACATACAAAAGACCCATAGCTAATATCATCCTCAATGGGGAGAAAGTGAGAGCTTTCCGTCTTAGGTCAGGAACATGACAAGGATGTCCACTCTCACCACTGTTATTCAACACAGTGGTGGAAGTCCTAGCCTCAGCAATCAGACAACATAAAGAAATAAAAGGCATCCAAATTGGAAAGGAGGAAGTCAAACCTTCACTCTGCAAACTGAAAAGACACCACAAAAAAATCTGCTAGAACTGATCCATGAATTCAGCAAAGCTGCAGGATACAAAATCAATGTACAGAAACCAGCTGCATTTCTATATGCCAATAATGGAGCAGCAGAAAGAGAAGTCAAGGAATTGATTCCATTTACAATGTGCCAAAATCCACAAAATACCTAGGAATAAACCTAACCAAAGAGGTGAAAAATCTATACACTGAAAACTATAGAAAGCTTATGAAAGAAATGGAAGAAGACACACACCAAAAAATGGAAAAACATTCCATGCCCATGGATTGGAAGAACAAATATTGTTAAAATGATTATACTACCCAAAGCAATCTACATATTCAATGCAATCTTTATCAAAATACCACCAGCATTTTTCACAGAGCTAGAACAAACAATCCTAAAATTTGTATGGAACCAGAAAAGACCCCGAATTCCTTTGGCTAAAGGAATTCTGAAAAAGAAAAACACATCTGGAGTTATCACAATTCCAGACTTCAAGCTGTATTACAAAACTGTAATTATCAAGACAGTGTGGTACTGGTACAAAAACAGACACAAAGATCAGCAGAACAGAATAGAGAACCCAAATATGGACCCATAAATGTATGGCCAACTCATCTTTGACAAAGCAGGAAAGAATACCCAATGGAAAAAAGACAGTCTCTTCAGCAAATGGTGTTGGGAAAACTGGACAGAGTCATGCAAAAGAATCAACCTGGATCACTTTCTTACACTATACACAAAAATAAACTCAAAACGGATGAAAGGCTTAAATGTAAGACAGGAAGCCATCAAAATCCTCGAGGAGAAAGCAGGCAACAACCTCTTTGACCTCAGCCACAGCAACTTCTTACTTGACATGTTTCCAGAGGCAAGGGAAACAAAAGCAAAAGTGAACTATTGGGACCTCATCAAAATAAAAATCTTCCATACAGTAAAGGAAACAATCAGCAAAACTAAAAGGCAATTGACTGAATGGGAGAAGATATTTTCAAATGACATATCAGATAAAGGGTTAGTATTCAAAATCTAGAAAGAACTTATCAAACTCAACACCCAAAAAACAATCCACTGAAGAAATAGGCAAAAAACATGAATAGACACTTCTCCAAAGAAGACATCCAGATGGCTAACAGATACATGAAAAAATGCTCAACATCAGTCATCATCAGGGAAATAGAAATGAAAACAACGAGATACCACCTCACACCTGTCAGAATGGCTAACATTAACAACCCAGGCAACAACAGATGTTGGTGAGGATGTGGAGAAAGGATCTCTTTTGCACTGCTGGTGGGACTACAAACTGGTGCAGCCACTCTGGAAAATAGAATGAAGCTTCCTCAAAAAGTTAAAAATAGAACTACCCTACAACCCAACAATTGTACTACTAGGTATTTATTCAAAGGATACTGGAGTGCTGATTCGAAGTGGCACACGCACCTCAATGTTTATAGCAGCGCTATGGACAATAGCCAAAGCATAGAGCCCAAATGTATGAAGAAGTGGTATATATACAATGGAATATTACTTAGCTATCAAGAATGAAATCTTGCCATTTGCAACAATGTGAATGGAACTAGAATGTATTATGCTAAGCGAAATGAGTCAGTCAGAGAAAGACAAATATATGATTTCACTCATATGTGGAATTTAAGGTACAAAATAGATGAACATAAGGGAAGGGAAGCAAAACTAAGATAAAAACAGAGAGGGAAACAAACCACAAGAGACTCTTAAAACACAAAGAACAAATTGAGGGTTGCTGGTGGGGTGTTGGGTTGGGGTAAGAGCTAAAGGGAGGAGGGGCATTAAGGAGGAGGACACTTATTGAGATGAGCACTGGGTGTTATATGTAAGTGATGAATTACTAAATTCTATTCCTGAAATTATAATTACACTATATGTTAACTAACTTGGATTTAAATAAATAAATAAATAAATAAAATGCCTTTACCTTGCACATGAACTTTTATTTAGCAAAGTATAAACTAAAAAATCTGATAGATGTGTTGGTTAAAAAAAAATCATTAACTGATTTAGTAGAAAAATACACATAAAATAAAAGACATATTGACAGCCCAGGATAATATGCTTGCAAGGTATGTGACAGACAATAGAGTAAGGCCTTTATTAGAGTTCTTTCAAAGCAAAAAGTAAAAACTGTACACACCACAACAGAAGTTGAGAAATTCAACAAGTTAGAAATATAAGAAGTAAATAAGCACATGAGGCAATAGCCAAAGGTAAACTGAACTTTGATCAAGAGGGTAAATTAAACTTATTCTGATATGAGACAAAGCAAGTTTATTTATAGGCAAGAGAAGCTAATATGAAGAATTTGAAAATATAGAAAATGATGAGGATATATTATGGAGCAAGATACTGGAAGATGTGGACACAGACAGAAAAAATAAAATGTGATACAGCATTTAAAATGAACGGGCTAGCCCTACTTCACTCAGCACAACTCAATTTCAAGAACACAATATGAATTATAAAGAAAAAGTCATCGAAGAGACATGTATTACAATTCTATTCCAACAATATTATGCTTAGGATATAGAAAGCCACAAAACAACATTGCTCCCTTTCTACTGATGAGAAGGAACTTTATCATCTATAAAATAGTACTGAAAAAAAATAGACTTTAGAACAGGGACTATAATCAGGGATAATATCACTTTATGATATACCTCTTTGATAAATGAGGTCAATGATAAAGTGGTCAATTCAGCAAGAAGATATAATAATAATCTTAAATGAGTAAACAGTTTCAAAATGAATAAAATGATAACCACAGAAATATAAAGAAAAATAACTAGGAGTCACAAGATATCAGTTAAAACCAACAAATCCACTAAAATGTAGATATGTGATATTCCTAAGGTGAAAGAGTCCTAAGATAAATATTAATAAAAGGCATATAACTGATCAAAATCATATGGTGGGAGAGAAGAGGAGGAACAGAAAGGAAAACAATATATACTAAATTTATCACTTCTGGGTATAGGAAATTAACAAGTATTGTTAACTTCTAAGAAAGACAAGATATGGGGGCACCTGGGTGACTCAGTCCATTAAGCTTCTGACTCAGACTCAGGTCATGATCTCATGGTTTGCGAATTCGAGCCCCGCATCCGGCTCTCTGATGTCAACACAGAGTCTGCTTCAGATCCTCTCATTTCTTCTCTCTCTGCCCCTACCCTACTCATGTTCACTCCCTCTCTCTTTCTCAAAAATAAACATACATTAAAAAAAAAAAAAAAGAGGGCACCTGGGTGACTCATTTGGTTAAGCGTCTGACTCTTGATTTCGGCTCCAGTCATGATCCCAGGGTTATGGGATTGAGCCCCACATGGGGTTCCACACTCAATGTGGAGCCCTTAACTCCCAGATCCCTTTCCTCCTTGTGCACTCTTTCTCTAAAATAAAAAGAAAATAAAAAAAAAAAAGGAAGACAGTGTATTGGGCACAGTTATAATTATAAATATAACCAATAGAATATACAAACCTTTCTAAATATTAAAAGTTTTTATTTGTTGGAAGTTTTTTAACCTATAAAACCATATAGAAATATTTTTTAATTTTTTTAATGTTTATTTTTGAGAGACAAAGTGCACGTGCACATGCAAGTGAGGGAGGGGCAGAGAGAGAGGAGGAAAGAAATCCCAAGCAGCCTTGACACTGTCAGCTCAGAGCCCACCACAGTGCTCGATCTCATGAACTCATGAGATCATGACCTGAGCCAAAATCGAGAGTCAGATGCTTAACTGACTGAGCCATCCAGGTGCCCCACCATATAGTAAGCTTTTTAAATTGAAGACTAAAGTCAGATATATTAGTCATAGCAATAAACTTAACTGCGCTTAACTTACCTCTTGAAAAGAAAAGAGATTTTCAAATTGGCTTATAAAACAAAACCTAATTCAGTGCTATTTACAAAAAAAAAACAAAACCCACATACAACTAAATCTAAGTGATTACAAAAGATCAAAAATAAAAGGTTGGTCTAAAGTATTCCATGTTGATGCAAACCAAAATAAAAAAAAGCAGGGATCATATTTTTTATCTAAATAAATACAAGTCTGGCCAATTTGCATTTATTTAAATGCTACAGTGCACAATTTCTAATAAAAGGCATTACATTATAAGTATATGTGCAGCAAACAGATTCATATAGTAACCAAAGGGAATAATAGGCATATATAAGCAATAAGAGATAATAATCCACCTCTTTTAATCCGTGAAAGATCAAGTATGATGAAAAGGGATATGAGGAACTAAATAACATAATTAATGAGCTAACTCTAATTGATGTATATCAAACTGCAATGTCCCTTATCAATAATAGAACTGATCTATTTGGGACAGCAGTGTGTCCAGCTATAATACTACATTCCCAGACTTCCCTGCATCTTGATGTGACCACATGACTAAGCTTTACTTAATGAGGTGGAAGAAGTATCATGGGGACTTCTGGGAAGTCTCCACAAAAAGAAAAGGGGAAAAAAAAAAAAAGGCAGCCCCTTCCTCTCTTTCCTTATCCAGAAAACATGGATATGATGGCTCAATCTTTAGCATCATCCTGGACCATGAAGACCACGGCATGTAAACAGTGAATATGAAAGATGTTTCTAACAACTTTGTAAAACTACCATAGTAGTCCTAGACTGCTTAACTGTAGTTGTGTATTTATGCTGTTATAGTTGGGTGTCTGTTTTATGTACCTGCACCTAATTCTAATGGAAATAAACCTGAAAGCAAAGAATGTCCAAAGAACATCACCAAAACTGACCATATATTTTAGGACATACACATACATAAGCCAAATTCAAGAAAACAGATGGAGGGATTAGCCTAAAGCAAGAGAAGAGTCATCTCTTCCTCTTGAGACTAGAAGGAGACCAGGTGCATATACAGGTAAGTTTGTAGATGTTGGGCAGAAGGTCAAGGGCTTCTCCCTGTTTCATCACCTCAGTTTTTTCCATGAAACAGGAGCCTGAAACATTTCAAAGGTAGGGGAGGAAGTAGAGGTTTACGAGATTTGCATGTTTAGAATGCCACTAGGGGATAAGAGAGGAGGTTGAGAAGTAACAGGCAAGATTACTGATGCTTTGGGGCTTTGTTATTGTTGTTCTTCAGATCAAAGAACCATAATTTTCACTTTCAGCCAATGACTAGATTAGCCAAATTTAATGACCATGTATGAAGGGAAAAAATTAAATGGTTAAATACAGAGGCTCATAAGTTGGAAAAGTGATCTAGACATGAAGTAATAAAAATACTCCTTGTCAGCTCCCTTAGAGCCTGGAGCTAAGGAACAAGAAGCAGGTTTGTATGCCTCAAACCAGATCCCTGTGTATCAAGGACAAAAACCACTAACTGTAGGAAGAAAGCCAAAACAAATCCCCAAATAAAGGTTAAAATCCAAACTCAAAATTAAACTAAACTAAGTTTAATCAAAAGTCCCTAATTTATGCCTTGATGTGTATCTCTTACTTATTTTGACCAATTATAAATTAATACTAGCTTAAATGCTTTTGTTCACTTAATAGGAAAAAGAAAGTTACAATAGTAGCTAACAAGGAAAGTGTTACCAACTCACCGTAAGAATACTGTGTGGGACTTAAGAGAGCATCACCATCTGGTGGCAGGTTCGTGGTAACAACAGTAAGAGGAAAGAAACGGACAGTCTGTCACTGACAATATATATGGAGAGCGACTAAAAGCTTAGACCAAAGCGGATGACCAACAAAAAGAGTACTATAAGGGCTTAATTTCCAATTTAACAGAATAGTAGAATTTTTCTTCAGAAGGATGATCTAGAATCAAGATTTAAGACTCAATATTCTGTATAGTACAGAAATCCTATCTACAAAACTCTTCAGTTTCGGTATCTCTCCTTTGTGAAATATCTGTAATGATAATAAGTTTATTCTCTGGACACTATAAATTTTGTGCTTGAACTTGAAATGTTTTGTGTCATTCGACCAGTAAATCTAATTTTGCAATCTGATGCAACATAGAAGAACCCTATGATATCTTCTACAGCCTGACTTCAAATATAGCTCTGTTATTTCACTCTTTTGTATTACGAATACACCCTTTTCCTCAATTGACTTGACTTCTAGACCCCTTATATCCTGGCCTTCCAGATTGTTCAGATATGCCTTGATTTGTCAACATCTATTTTTATTGCGATGTCCAAAATAGAACCGACTACCCCAGATGGAGCCTAGCCAGTAGAATACAGGCAATGCTTTTAATGCTTCTCATGTTTCCCCTGCAGATTTTAGTAGCTGTGTCACACTTCAACTCATATACTTTCGTTGCAATTATTCTTGAATAGCTCTATATTATATGGTGAAGAGTAAACTAAGTGTTGGGGTAGACTGAGTAGATTTAAGGACAACTATTTATTCCTGAAAGTATATCCCCAACCTCAGCTAACTCTGTTCCACAAACTTTCACCATAATAAGATAAAAGACGGGCAATAAAAGGATGCTTTCATGATCACCGTGAAGAAGAGACTCTAAAACATAAGTTTTTTGACAAGTTTTACTGCTCAGATCAGACTCCTGATGGTGACATGGCATCACACAGCAAGGGAGCATAAGTAGGGTATGCATGTCCCGGAATCAGAAATTGGAAAGCCAAGGATAGCATTGGCCTGTGTGGCAATATAATAAAGCAAATAGTGGTGTTCTCGGTGGTAAAATGCTATTGCGAATTTTTTCTGGGGGTGGTTAGGAAAGGGAGGTAGAGGTGAAATATTATTTTGGCAGCAAGAGAATAAAACCTTCTGAAGACTGTAGCAAACAGAGTCACACAACTTAGAGAAATGCTATTGGTAACTCTCTAGACAGATGTTCAATACAGATCACTGTAAAATGTCTGTTAAGTGGATATTTATCATAACAAAGTTTTTTAATTTGACTTCTCATTCTCTTCACATTTCTCAGGATAACATATGTGCCTATATGAACATACGATACATTTATGACTCAAAACATTTTTTACTATGAACACAGAAAAAGAAGCATTACATATATATATTATTTCAGCTATTATGTAAGTGGCTACATGTGAGAATCTGTATGAAACAAACAGTATGTGAGAAAAAGATATTTTATTAGAAACCAAATAATTCTTGGTCAATTTATTTCTATGATTAAAACGTAGCTTTATGATTTTTGTTTTTTATGTTTCAGGGACTTTGAAGGCAACCACATCCATAACTTAAGAAATTTGACTTTTATTTCCTGCAGTAATTTAACTGTTTTGTAAGTAGCATTCTATCCTTTTGATGTGTTATCTCTTTACAACAAAATGGATCATTTATGTGAACATAAGTTAGCATAAACATGCACAATAATGATGGCAAATGTTCACTGATGACTTGAAATTTTCTGAAACCGAAGCATTTTAGCAAAATTATTGAAGTTCAAACCAAGTGTAATGAAGATTCACAATATACATGGATCATTTCAATGGTGCTGTATTATTAGAGACTTGTTTTTCGTGAACTTAAGTGATAGCCGTTTTAATGGAAAGAAATGTTCACAGACCACTTAAAATCTCTCCTTGGATCTCAGTTTGAGAAACACTTAATTAGTTGTATTCTATAAGAATGTTTGCCCATTGCAAATTATTACTGTAAAGATTGTGGGAAAAAACTGAATTACAACCAAAAATTTTTTAAAATACTGCAGAATGTCTACACCCCTAAATCTGTAAGTGTGGACACCAGGATAAACTCTAGAATGTTATTGAGTATAATTTCTCCATCTGCCTCTCTGGACTATTTACTTACTTACTTACTTACTTACTTAAATGTTTATTTACTTTTGAAAGAGAGAAAGAGACAGAGTGCTGCGAGGGAGGGGCAGAGAGAGAGGGAGACAGAATCTGAAGCAGCTCCAGGCTCTGAGCGCTCAGCACAGAGTCTGACGCCAGGCTGGAACTCACAGAACTTGAGATTGTGACCTAAGCGGGAAGTCAGACGCTTAACCAACTAAGCCACCCAGGGGCCCTCTCTCTGGCCTATTTTAAATTCACATTGCTTTTCCCATGAAAGTGAAGGTCGCTGGGACATCTTGCAACATAAAAACACAACTGCCTCATTTACAGTTTCTCAGAACAGTGGTCTTCAGACTATGGATTGAAATTCACAAGTGGGTGAAGAAAGCAATATGGTACCTCCTGATTAGCTTTTTTAAAATGAAACTAAGTTGAATTGATTGGATAAAAATGTCAAAGCACAATTTGCATAATTAAATGTATTGTTTTATAAATCTCGGCTCATGTGGGTGTGTGTCCCAATGTAAAATGCATTTTTTTAAAGTGTAGTTACCATGGGAAAAGTTTGAAAACCATTATAATAGAATCCATCTAGAAATCCATACTAGAAACCGAAATACTAAGACCCCTGTGTAAAGGCAATGCAATAGTTACCACTGATATGATAATTTTTCTCCAGTATGCTCCCCACCCCCATTCCAACGGGTTCAGGTCACTGAGATGTTTGAACTCTTGTGCAGTGAGTTCATCAGTTTTCAGGTGCAGGATGCTTATATATCAGTCATGCAAAACAGTTCATACTAATCGCCCAAAGGAAACCAAATTGCAACTAAATGCCATAGACCAAAGAGATACTTGAAAAACTTACAACTTCTTTGCTATTCTACTTGTATTTGTTTTTAAAGAAGCCTCTTTGTGAAAAAAAAAATCATTTGTGAGTTTCCTCTTGTGCTTATGCTTCTCTGGTCTTGGGATACTGGCAGGAGGTGATAATGGTTTGGAGAGCTAAGAGGAAATACTTTAGGATGGGACAAGACCAACCTCCGGGGTGGTGTCACACAACGTTTAAAGAACTGGAACCATTTTCAAACTTTCCCACGAATTTTCCTTTATACTGGCTCATAGCACATGAGATCAGTGCAGAAATGAACTGGTCAAGGGGCGTCTGGGTGGCTCAGTCAGCTAAGCATCTGACTTCAGCTCAGGTCATGATCTCGATGTTTGTGGGTTCGAGCCCCATGTCAGGCTCTAGGCTGACAGCACAGAGCCTGGAGCCTGCTTCAGATACTGTGTCTCCCTCTCTCTGCCCCTTCCCCATTTGTGATCTGTGTTTCTCTGTCTCTCAAAAAATAAATAAATGTAAAAAAAATTTTTTTTAAAGAGTTGAGGTTTTTCTCTAACTCCCTTGCAGAGTTATTACCTACCTCACTTAAAAACTAGAATAATATTTTATTTTTTTCATCGATAAATTTGAGAAATTTAAGACTAAAATAAGACTGGGTAATTTATCATACTACAAGATACTTGATGTGCAAATCACTGTATATAATTATCTCTTTTTTTTTTAAGGCTGTTAATCCTTTCTCCAAAAACTCATTTATCACTTCCCTCAAGGAGCTACAATTTTTCTTTTTCTTTTTACTTTCAGGGTGATGAGGAAAAACAAAATTAATCATCTAAATGAAAATACTTTTGCACCTTTACAGAAACTAGCTGAATTGTAAGTTTGATTACGCATATATTGATAACACTTTTCTTTCTACTGTTTTAGTTTACATACTTGTGCTTTTATACATTTGAGAGATATTTAACACTTGTTGTATGTTGTTACACTTGTATGTAACACTTGTTACATACATGTGCTATTTTATACACTTGAGAGATATTTATCTCTTTTCCTAGAATTATCTGCATATACTTTGAACCATAAATGAACTCAGATAGCCTACAAAAATATATTTTAAAATATATATAAAGTAAGTATTTGAGGAAAATGAGATTTTTTTTTTTTTTTGAGAGACAGCGTGCGCAGGGGAGGAGCAGAGACAGAGGAGGTCATATGATCTAAAGCAGGGTCTATGCTGACATCAGCAAGCCAGATGCAGGGCTCGAACTCACAAATCACAAGATAATGACCTGAGCTGAAGTCAGATGCTTAACTGACTGAGCCACCCAAGTGCCCCAAGGAAAATGAGGCAAAGGAAACATAGCTAAATAATAAAGTCAGGGTAAAATTAATAAATAAGATACATCCTACATCATTCTGTCCCATTGCTAGAGAGGAAAAGCACATTTGTTTTTAAGTTTCGTGAAGAGTTAGGATTGAGAGACCTTAAAACAAAAAGACATACTTTGCTAATTCTGGAAACAAAGGATAATCTTGGATCCACAAAGAAATTAGACATCCTTGGATAACATCCCAACCTATAATAATGGAAGAGAGACATACGTTAAATCAGCCGTGTATAATGTCCATTTTTTAAGATCAATGACAGAATTCCAAAGAGCATCAGAAACAACTCTGATAAACCAAAGGTTTGTGACCCAAGCACATAGTAGCTGATTGTCAGAATAAAAGATATATTGTGCAATGGATGAACTACGTGTCCTTCAGACAATTCTTTTATGTTTTAGTATTAATTTTCTCAATTGGGTTTTTGCTAAAGTTTGAGCTAACAACTACAGTTGACCCTTATACAACATAGGTCTGAACTGTGCAGGTCCATTTGTACCTAAATTTTTTTCAGTAAATACAGCACAGTACTGTACATGTATGTTCTCTTCCTTATGACTTTCTTAATAACACTTTTATTTTTTCTAGCTTCCTGTATTGAAAGAATACAGTATATAATACACACAACATACAAAAAATGTCTTAATTCACTGTCTATGTTATCAGTAAGGCTTCTAGTCAACAGTAGGCTATTAGTAGTTAAGTTCTGGGGAAGTCAAAAGTTAACTGTATGGGGGTAAGGCAGTCAGCACCCCTAACCTCTACATTGTTCAAGCATCACCTGTAGTTTGGTTTTGCGTTTTCTGGAAAGAATCTGGATTGTGGACACATCAACATGTTTTGACAATAAGCTGGGCAGAACATTAATTTATTAAAACTTTTTCATAAAAAAACTAAAGAACATAACCAGAGTATTTTTCTGGATACCTTACCTGCATCCTGAAACAGATGGAGGTAATTTATATGCCACAGGCATGTACAGTTCTCCAAAAACAATCTTGCATTCTGCTGGAAAACATCAATAAACAAGCCCTTGAAATCCCCCAATGTTTTTCATAACCATTAGCCTGAAACATTTTTTGGCAGGCAGTAGCAATTGTTCACAAAATTGTTCACAATCGTGCACAAAATTGTGCACAAAAATGTGCAGGAAAATCTCCACAGGTATTAGAACCAAGCAAGTTTTGTAATAACTCTTGGTATTTGGCAATTGAACCATATCATCAGCAAATAGGAAATTGTTTTATTCTTAATACTAAGGAGATGTGCAAACAGGTGATCCAAAGGCATTATCTAAATATTAAAATACCAAGTTAGTCATGGGGTCCATATTTTTCCTTGTTTTCGCCTACTTGCAACCACTGTGTGAATATTGGAAAGCAATTCTCCAAATCCTAATTTTCATGGTGGCATTGAGGTGCAGGTTCTATGTGAGTATCAATAACCAGCCGGGAACATGAAACACAAACAGTGAAGTCCATAACCAGTGCTAATCCAGGTTCAGGAGTAAAGGAATGAGGAAGAAAACCTGCAGAGAGTGTACCCAAGGCAAATCATTAGTCCTGCCGAAAGCCTGCTGACTCCCATATGGCCTGAAAAACCAGATTTACAAGGATGAAAATGGCATGTTTTCTAAAATGACAATGATTTAAAATAGGTAATTCTAGGGACGGCTGGGTGGCTCAGTCAGTTAAGGGGCCGCCTTCAGCTCAGGTCATGATCTCACAGTTCGTGGGTTCCAGCCCCATGTCGGGCTCTGTTCTGACAGCTCAGAGCTGAAGCCTGCTTCAGATTCTGTGTCTCCTTCTCTCTGCCCCTTCTACATTCATGCTGTCTCTCTCTCTTTCAAAAATAAACTTGAAAATAAATAAATAAATGATTTTGTTAAAACCTCAAAGCTAAAACTATCATGCCCTTCAAAGTTGAATAATCTCACTTTTGATTTATAAGCACTCTAACTTATGTAGCAAATACATACATTCTCCTACTTCTCCTTGTGACAACTAATAGGATTTAGAGATGGATAGGGAAAGTGGTTAGGCTTTCTCTTAGCATCTCTTGATCACTTTGGAGAAGTAAAACCTATTGAAATGTTATCTTGTTTAGAAGAATCTGAAGCCTTTTTCATGAGTGCTGCCACCATCAAAGCTACCACAAGATCTGTTACCTTTACAAGCCTTCTGGGTGCCTCAGTCAATTGAGCATCCAACTCTTGATTTCAGCTCAGATCATCTCACAGTTTGTGAGTTTGAGCCCCATTTGGGGCTCTGCGATGATAGCATGGAGCCTGCTTGGAATTCTCTTTCTCTCTGCCCATCCCCTGCCAACTCTCTCTCCAACTAAATAAATAAACTTTAAAAAACAAAACAAACAAATTTAAAAAACCCTTCTTACAAGGTCATATTAAGCTACAAGGTCATACTATGCTCGGCAGCCTAACCGCTACACGTACACCCAAAGTATCTTGCCCCAAGAGCATATGAGATCCCATGTATATCAACTAGGAAGGATGCTTGCACCTGCAATAACCCATTTCCATTTGATAATCATAATAAACCCAAGCAAACGAAAAAATTAAGGCTCCAAGTTATATTCCTACTATAATGCAAAAGGATGAAGGGAATGAAGGAAATGGGGAAATAGGCACAACACATATATTAATTAAATTAGAAAATTGCATCTGTTAGAATAAGATCAAATACCATCAAGCATTTGTCTCTGAAAAAGCAATGAAATGGGATAAGATATTTATATATTTTCCCATAATACTTCTTTTTTAAAACTTTTAGACTTCTGGTAAATATAACTCACTAAGAGCATTGTTTAAAAGTTGTATAATGCTTCCCTAATGGCAGTACAATGAATAAAGTCTTAAGAAAATAATGTGACATGATTGCAATTATTTCTCTAGGGATTTAGGAAGTAATAAGATTGAAAATCTTCCACCGCAAGTATTTAAGGATCTGAAGGAGCTCTCACAATTGTAAGACTGATACTAATTTTGTCACTTCATTTCTTTACTTTTAAGTTCTTTTATTTTTTAAGTTGTAACAATATCTGTAACATAAGACTTACCATTTTTAACCATTTTTAAATGTACAGTTCAGTGGCATTACATACCTTCATATTGTTATACAACTATCACTGCCATCCATCTCCAGAAGTTTTTCATCCTCCCAAACTGAAATTCCATACCTATTAAACAATATCTCCCCATCACCTCCCCTGACTAACATCTCTGTTCTGTATTTATTAATTTGACTCCTCTAGGTACCCATTAGGTGGAATCATTCAATATTTGACCTTTTGTGACTAGCTAATTTCACTTAATATAATGTCTTCAAGGTCTATACTTGTAGCATGTGTCAGAATTTCTGATTATTATTTGGAATAATAGCATTAATTAGTAATAATATTTTCTAAACAATTCATTGTGTGCATATATATAGTCATATATACACATATAAACATAAACATTGTGTTTATTCATTCACCGACTCACGGACACTTGCGTTCCTCCCACCTTTTAGCTACTGTGAGTAATACTGCTATGAACATGGTGTACAAATATCCGTTTGAGACCTTTTTTTTCAATCCTTTTCAGTATATTGTCTGAGAAGTAAAATTGCTGGATGATATGGTAATTCTATTTTTAATTTTTTGAGGAAACAATATACTGTTTTCCAAGCGGCTACACCATTTTACGTTCCCACCAGCAGGGCACAAGAATTCCAATTTCTCTACATCTTTGACAACACTTATTATTTTCTATTTTTTTGGATAATAGCCATCCTAATGGATGTGAAATGGTATCTCATTGTGGTTTTGATTTTCATTTCTCTAATGGTTAGTGATGCTGAGCACCTTTTCATGGACTTATTGGCCATATATCTTCTTTGGAGAAATGTTTGAGTCTTTTGCCTATTTTTTAAATTGGGCTGGTTTTCTGGTGTTGAATTATAGGAATTCTTTATGTATTTTATATATTAAATCCTTTTCAATATATAATTTACAAATATTTTCTTCTATTCTATAAATTGCCTTTCCACTCTGTTGATAGTCTCCTCTGACACACTGACATTTTTAATTTAGATGTAGTCCAATTTTTCTGTTTTGTTGTTATTGTTGCCTATGTTTTTGGTGTCGTATACAAGAAATCACTGCTTAATCCAATGCCCTGAAGCTTTTCCCCTATGTTTTCTTCTTCTAAGAGTTTTATAGATTTAGCTTTTATATTTGGGTCTTCGATCCATTTTCAGTTAATTTTATACATGATGTAAGGTAAGGTTCTAAGTTCATTCTTTTGTATGTGAATAGCCATCTGGTTTTCCCAGCACCATTTGTTGAAAAGACTGTCCTTTTCCCATCAAACAGTCTTGGCACACTTGTTGAAAATCACCTGACCACATATACAAGGTTTTATTCCTGTGTTCTCTATCCTATTCCACTGGTCTATATACCTGCCTTTATAACAGTACCGCATTGTTCTGATTACTGTAGCTTTGTAGTAAGTTTTGAAACTAGGAAGTGTGAAGCCTCCAATTTTGTCCTCTTTCTCAAAGTTGTTTTAGCTATTCAAGCTCTCTTGAGATTCCAGGCAAATTTCAGAATGGATTTTTCTATCTCTGCAAAGTATATTAGGATTTTGATTAACATTGCACTAACTCTGTGGGCCACTTTTGGGAGTATGACGTCTTAACAACATTCAGTCTTCTAATCCATAAACATAAAATGTCTTTCCATTTATACTGGTATCTTTTTAAATTTCTTCCTGCAACATTTTACTTTCAAAGTACAAGTCTCACTTCCTTGGTTAAGTATTCCTAAGTATTTTATTCTTCCAATGCCATTGTAAATGGAATTATCTTTTGAATTTCTTTTTTGGATTGTTCATTGTTAGCGTGTAGAAGAAACACATTCAATTTTTGTGTGGTGGCTTTGCATTTGGCAACTTTGATGAATTTCATTATAAGTTCTAACAGTTGTGTGTGTGTGTGTGTGTGTGCGCACGCGCGCGCGTTTTAGAGTTTTGTGCACATAGTACCATGTCATCTGTGAACAGAGATTTTCAATTTGAATGGGTTTTTTTTTCCCCTTGCCTAACTACTCTGTCTAGGACTTCCAGTACTATGTTAAATAGAAGAAAAGTGGATATCCTGGTCTGGTTACTGATTTGGGAGGAAAAGCATTCACTCTTTTACCATTGAGTATGATATTAGCTGTGGGCTTTTCATATATAGCCTGTATTGTGTTCAGATAGTTTCCTGAAACTCAAATTTCATTTTCTTTTTTTTTTTTTTTTCATTGTCTTTCTTCCTCTTTTTCCTTCTTTCTGCAATCACCACTCCCCAAGAGCTCCCCCATTTAACTAATGGTCTAATCTAGAATAAATTTCTAAAAGAACTTGCCCTGAGAAGCCCCCTTTAAGCAGTGATTCTTGTTTCAAGGTTTTTTTTATTTGTTTTTTGTTTTTTACAAAGATTATGAAATTTTTTCCATCAAAATTCAGCTGCACTGTCATTCTGGTCTATATCTTTGTTCCCAGCTATAGCCTTTCACTTTTCATTCATGCCTCACAAATCATTAACAAAATGTCACTCTTTGGCATAAAATGTATTATAAAAAGTATTCAGGGTAATTTCATTAATTCACTTTTTGAAAAAATGAGATTGTTTTTTCATTAACTAAATGAGAGTGTAGGCAAAATGTGAGGTATGTGTGGTTTCTCTCAGGGTACTCTACAACTTCTTTGGTGAGAGCCATTTCTTGACTAGTTCTCTTTCATTCTTATGTTGTCATAGCTCCCTCTCTATCACTAACAAAATCCTAAAAGCCAGGCACTATTCTAAATGTTTTATCTTCACTAATTCATTTAAATATTTAATGAACTCTGTAAGGCGAGTCCTATGACTACACTTTTTTATCAAAGTCGAGATACACTTTCTCTTTATTTAAGAAGTTTCTAGAAATTACTTACTGTTGCCTTTTTTTAAAAACAGGAATCTTTCCTATAACCCAATCCAGAAAATTCAAGCAAATCAATTTGATTATCTTGTCAAACTCAAGTCTCTGTAAGTATATACCTATGAGGATAGTTTTATGATGAAATCATTATTTATATACTAATAACTAATAAATTCTATAAAATAAGATTTGTAGTCTTTCAAATCAGCTTTATTCCCAGGATGTTAGTTAAGCTCTAGCAAACCATATTAGTGTTCACTATAAACCAACAGATAGCTATTAGTTTCATCTTACGTGTTTATAAACTAAAAATTAGGTAATGATTTTGTATTTTCCTGTAATCACCAGTCGCTTATATTGGATTGTTTGCTTTGATCCTCTGAAGGCATCTCTGCATATTTATTTCTCTAGTAGCACTGGTGTCTAAGAATTTATTATAACTACTCTTATCCAAAGATGCAATATTCTATATTATATAAATCATTATTTGCACCACAAAAAAAATCTTTTATGGTCTAACAATTTCCTCTAAAAGATAAGCTTCAGTTCATTTAATTTAAATGTTCCCTCAGTTAAATGGCATCTTGTTAGAAAAAAATACTATTTAAAAATTATTAGAAAAATTTCAAAACGTAAAACTCCTCTGCTATTGTAATATTGTCTAAAAGATGTTTGTCCATTTATTCCACAAATTTTTATTGAGTAGTTACTATACACAAAGCATTGTGTTATGATCTACAAGGATCCAAAAACTTCAAATAGAGGAGATATATGTGTATAAATGCTAGAATCAGAAAGGATTTGGGGAAGTAAATGTGTAGGGCAGGCGGAGTATGAATGTTTGGTTCACAATCAGTGTTGACTGACAGCATTTTATTAAGTTATCCATCACAAGTCATTTTATTACACCTTATAACATATGTTATTTTGATAATTAATTTGATATTTTTAGCAGCCTAGAAGGAATTGAAATTTCAAATATCCAACAAAGGATGTTTAGACCTCTAATGAATCTCTCTCACA
The DNA here is from genome assembly GCF_008692635.1 of Crocuta crocuta. Lineage (NCBI taxonomy): Eukaryota > Metazoa > Chordata > Mammalia > Carnivora > Hyaenidae > Crocuta > Crocuta crocuta. The sequence continues at coordinate 928,325 of NW_027529554.1, forward strand.
TGTAAGCAGATGTTTTCCTTGTTTTTCATCTTGATTTTAATCTTTTATGTTTTCACGTGCACTATGCTAATACATCCATACCCAATGCATCCAATCTATCAAATTTTCTACTAATTTGCCTAAACAATACTATTCTTCAAGTGTTGCCATTGGGTGGGACGATTTTTACCGTTCCATGGTTTGGTAGAATGAAAGGTGATTTTTTTTAAATGTCAGAGAACATGAGTGTGGAGGGAACCCACCCATTCTTATAAGCTCTCCTCAGCACTGATACCATTCATACATATTGATGTTTGCCTGATGAGCTAGCAATTTGCACACGTGGTATAAGTGCTACCAATGAAAAAATAAGAATTTACAAAATAACTATAAATAAATAACTGCTATAAATGGAGGACAGTGTGGAGAAACCCTCCTCAGTAAAAATTGCCTCCAACGTTAGGGCATGATTGGAGCAAGTGTGTATGGATAAAATGGTAAACTATGAAAAATCTTTTATTTAGACGGTGTGTATTATAGTACCATTGATTCCATGCTTTGGGAACATTTTCTTTAATTGAATGCAGTCTTACAGCAGATATGAGAATGATCTCCATGCCAGGGTCATTAAATCTTGATAATTTACAAAGTGTCATGTCACCACTCTACAATTCCACTTATATTTTAAGTTTAATGCAGGACATTCTTTTTGTTTTTCGTAACCCCTCAGAGAGGATGCTTATAAAAGTTTCTTTGGTTGCACACAACATAAAATACTCTGACTACAGTAAGCCAAACATAGTTTATTGGGAGCAAACGGTGTAGCTCTCAAAACCCAAGAAACAACTCAAGGAACAAACCTGAATTGGTGCAGAAAACCATATCGGGTCTAAGGGATTCAGGCAGCAAGGATTAAACAACAGGACAATAAACTGTGATCGACAAGCTTTTACCTTGTAATGCTACAGCTCTCTATACTATAAAGGTCATTTTTTTTTTTTTTGCCAGAGTACATACCTTTAGAGCTATGTACTCTAAAGCTCTAAATTAGATTTGAATTTCAATGTCTACATTTATTAGAAATTTCGTAGCAAATAATCTGCCTCCATTGAATATTCATCTCCTCCTATGGTGATGCTAATACCTATCCCATGGAGTTGATTTGAGAATTAATTCCTGATACCTGATACCTAGAAGATGCTCAATATGTGGCACTGGGGTTGGTGCTAACACAGTTGTAATTATTGATCATCTTTATCAGTAAGATTAGTCTATTAATGAAAGAATTAACTCATCAAAATTTATTGAACACTCTGCTAGGTATCAAAATCATGTTGAGAGATAAGTATGTTAACAGGAAGTTATAGATCACATGACTTCTCTAGTAGAAACGCCATGAAAGCAGAGAGGAGAAAGCAGATGGCTCTCTCTTCGCCCGAGGGCTAGATTGGCTGCAGCAACAATAGGAGCTGTGTAACAGTGCGCTCACCTGTACTAAACACTAAAAATCCAATAAAAGTTTCCTTTAATTCTCTTGATCACATGCTAATGGCTTGTTTCTATTTCAAGACACACCTAACGCTTGTATATTCATGATGGCCATTTGCTGCTCTGACCCTCATACTCTTTTACAGTGAAATCAAGTCACAAGAATGAAGTTAAATTTAAACCTTTAGTATCCTTAATGTTTTACATTCCTGTGGGTCTCATATTAAGATATTTCCTTTCTACTGCGAAAATTGAGGAAAAGAATATTAACATATAGTGGCACTTAATTAAATGTAAAGTATTCTTCTACTCTCACTTTGTTCATCAGATATTTTAAGAAATTCCAGTACTGTGGGTATGCATCCCATGTCCGCAGCTGTAAACCAAACACTGACGGGATCTCATCTCTCGAGAACCTCCTGGCAAGCATTATTCAGAGAGTATTTGTCTGGGTTGTATCTGCAGTCACCTGCTTTGGAAACGTCTTTGTCATTTGTATGAGACCTTACATCAGGTCTGAAAACAGGCTGCACGCCATGTCAATCATTTCTCTCTGCTGTGAGTATCTCCTGGTTGACAAGGAATTATAGTTTTGCAATATATGAAAGCACTGCTATTCGAAAATAAGTAAAGAAAGTGGTGGAATTACGACATTTCAAGTTTTTCTCCTTTTTGCTTATATATCGTGTTCACACTTATTGCAATGAAAATGAAATTCCTTTAGTGAAAAGAAAAAATATTTTTAACACAAGAAAATTCAATTCCCTTATACAGATTAACAAAGCTCTCATTCTTTAGTTGTCTTCTCTGAAGGCATATTCTGTTAAAGCATGTAAAATCGTTTACTGTGAATAAAATGGCAACCTTTAATTTTTACATCCAGAGGTGTATTTACTGTTTTGTTTGCATGTACGGATCATAGACATTGATTTAACTGATGGCTGTTTTTCTGGTCTTTGAGCTACTAAAATCTTTTCCATTCATAATCTGAAGTATTAAAAAATTTTTTTAACGTATTTATTTTTGAACGACAGAGAGAGACAGAGTACTAGTTGAGGAGGAGCAGAGAGAGAGAGGGAGACAGAATCTGAAGCAGGCTCCAGACTCTGAATTGTCAGCATAGAGTCTGATAAGGGGCTCAAACCCACGAACCGTGAGATCGTGACCTGAGCCGAAGTCAGACACTTAACCAACTGAGCCACCTGGGCAACCTCATAATTTGAAATATTTAAATAAGAAAATGTTTTTAGGTAGAATTAAATATTTTTATGTTTTTGAAATGTGATTGTGAGGTACTATGTTAAATGAGGACTACAAAGAAAAATAAACAAGACCAGTCCTCAGGTTATTTATCACATGAGTGAAGTGGTCTCCAGCGAGTATCAATCTACACGATGCTCCACTTTACATGTACTGTTCATGTCGTACCTCCAGCCTCATTCAAAGTCTAATATCTAATTGTATTTTTCATTCCAAGCTATCTAAGAAATAGAACTTAGAAATTTTTTACTACATTGTATTCTTAGCTACAAAATTTTAAATATACTCAATTTCCTTGGTGAAGGCTAGAATATAACATCAGTGTTTAAGGATTAGGGCCAGACTTATGATTTATACAGTGATATGATTTTTGGAAACATTGTGTAGAATACTTGTATGGTCAAAAAATCTCACCTGCTCTCTAATGTGAAATGTTCATTTAAAAAGCAAAATCACCAAATAGTACATGACATTGACAACTGATTTGGGGGATGAGAAGGCCTAAAAAGAGACAGAGAAAGATGTAAAAATGGAAGAGAGAATCAGAGAGAATAGGTTTGCTTAGACCAGCTCTGGGTAAATAACTTAAATCCTCCAAAATTATGCTGACTGCAGAGCACTTCTTAATTATTCCTCTCTTCTAAATTATAGGCCACAAAATTCATAGTCATTAGTCTATCACAGCAATTTCTGAATTACTTTCTCTAGGATTTTGGATGATACCCTTAGCATGTTAACCTGGGAGCATTTCAGTGGAAGAGGTGATCCAAATAATAACATCCCCATATTGGTCCCTAATTGCAATTAACTCATTTACTTAATACTTCTAGGTGATCGGACTGGAACGGAAAACAAAATACGTAAGATCCTTGCTCACACAGACTTGAAAATTAGAAAAAAACGAAACAAAACAGAGAAATGATTACATAATTAGCTGTAGAGGGTCCTGTAAGAGTAGTTATTGAAGAGAGCTGATGAAAAGATCTTTATCCATCAACAAATTGTTAGAATAAAAATTACCTCCTGGGGCGCCTGGGTGGCTTAGTCAGTTAAGCGTCCGACTTTCGCTTAGGTCATGATCTCGCGGTTCGTGGGTTCGAGCCCTACGTAGGGCTCTGTGCTGACTGCCAGCTCAGAGCCTGGAGCCTATTTCAGAGTCTGTGTCTCCCTCTCTCTCTGACTCTCCCCTGCTCACGCTGTCTCTCTCTCTCTCCTAGAAATAAATAAAAATATTTTAAAAAAATAAAAAAATAAAAAAATTACCTCCCTCCAAGAGGTGCCTGGGTGGTTCAATCAATTAGACAATCAATTCATGGATTTCCATCATGATCTTGGGGTTCCTGGGTTCAAGCCTGCTTGAGATTCTCTCTCTCAAAATACATAAACATCTTTTTTTTAAAATTATCTCCCCCCAAACTAGAAGCAAATTAGATATTTTTTGCTAATACTAAAAATATGACTGTCGTTAATCCCATTATACCTATTCATTTCTCTAAATTTGCAACATTTACTTATCCTCTAGGTGCTGACTGCCTAATGGGAATATATTTGTTTGTCATCGGAGCCTTCGACCTAAAGTTTCGTGGAGAATACAACAAGCATGCACAGCTGTGGATGGAGAGTATTCACTGTCAGATTGTGGGATCTTTGGCCATTCTATCCACGGAAGTATCAGTGTTACTTCTAACATTTCTGACACTGGAAAAATATATCTGCATTGTCTATCCTTTTAGATGTTTAAGACCTAAAAAATGCAGAACAATTACAGTTCTGATTCTCATTTGGATGACTGGGTTTATCGTGGCTTTCATTCCATGGACCAATAAGGAATTTTTCAAAAACTACTATGGCACCAATGGCGTGTGCTTCCCTCTTCATTCAGAGGACACAGAAAGTACCGCAGCCCAGATTTACTCAGTGGCAATTTTTCTAGGTAAGAAACTGTATTATAAGCCCTTTCATTCAAATATTAGAATAAGTCACATTTTCAATCTCATTATTCCTTCTAATGTTTATACATTTTTATTTCAGTTTGTCTTATCATCACTGGGGATGGATTCTGTCAGAATCCCCTAAAGAGACATTTTCCCCTGAATTACAGCTTTCTTGTATAAATTCCAACATGCTCCTTAACAAAAGACCAAGCAGTGAATACTTGTAGATCGTGCACTCACCCTAATAATACTAAACAAAATATATTTTAACTCTTTGCCCTTATAAGATAAATAAACTCAAAGAGGCCACACAAATCTTTGGCTTGAAAGTAGACATACAAGTGTTTTCCTCCTGTAAAAAAGTCTCAGGGGTAAGTTTTAAAAATATACATAATATAAAAATTTACATATATTACACATATATTTATATATTTTATATATTATATGTATTTGTATATAATATATATTTACATGTATATTTATATATTATATATTTTTATATTACATATATACACTAATCAAATTATTTTTAAAAATTAGAAAGATTAATTTAAAAGGCTCAGGATATTCACTGAATCACTATAATCTCATTTTAATATGCCTTTTTAACTTTTTTAATGTTTACTTATTTTTGAGAGAGGGACACAGACACACACACACACACACACACACACACACACGACTGTGTCAGGGGAGGGGCAGAAACCAAAGCAGGCCCCAGGCTTCAAGGTGTCAGCACAGAGCCTGAGACAGGGCTCGAACACAAAAACTATGAGATCATGACCCGAGCCAAAGTCAGATGCTTAACCAATTGAGCCACCCAGGGGCTCCTAATATGCCATTTTTAAATTAAAATTTCTTCATTCCACATTAGTTCAGCAATACTTCAAATTAAAAAAAAAATTTAATATTTATTCATTTTTGAGAGACAGAGAGATAGAGTGTGAGCAGGGGAGGGGCGGAGAGAGAGGGAGACACAGAATCTGAAGCAGGCTCCAGGCTCTGAGCTGTCAGCACAGAGCCTGAAGTGGGGCTCAAACTCACCAACTGCGAGATCGTGAGCTGGGTCGAAGTCAGAAGCTTAACTGACTGAGCCACCCAGGCACCCCAAAATTTTTTAAAAAATCATTATTTTTGTGTACCTTAGTAACTCTTATAAAGAACAAAACATGTTGTTCATGTACAAACAGCTAAGAGTATGTGTGCTTGTTTTGAAAGAATTAATAATAATCTTTGTGTTCTAAACAGGAATTAACTTGGCGGCATTTATCATCATAGTTTTTTCCTATGGAAGCATGTTTTACAGCGTTCATCAAAGTGCCATAACAGCAACTGAAATACGGAATCAAGTTAAAAAAGAGATGATCCTTGCCAAACGGTTTTTCTTTATTGTATTTACTGACGCATTATGCTGGATACCCATTTTTATACTGAAATTTCTTTCATTGCTTCAGGTAGAAATACCAGGTACAATTTGTTTTCTTTCCGTACAGAAATAATAAGTCTCTTTCTGCAGCGTTCCTCCAAGAAAGAAAATTAAGATCCTTGACACCAAGTCATTTTAAGAATTATAAGTCAGAGTTATATGTACTTTAGGCTCTGTTCAGCAGTCAAATGTTTACCAGGAGAAAGCTGTTCAATTATTTCCATAGCTGCTCCAAAGCTCTATTACTGTTGAAACAAAGGAACAGCTCAAATAAATAACACTCTATGCTTTGTAATTCTGATAATCTCATGCTTAACATGACCAACCAGGTGAAAATTATTATCAAATATTACTTCTTTTTTTTTTTTGAGAACGTAAGACGTTCTTCTTCCCAGAATACACAGCAATGTAGAGGACATGACTCCAGAGTGTGAGAGATGATTGAAGAATGCATTGTTGATATTTAAAAATAATGTACATCACACTCATTAGAATAGCTACTATCAAAAACACAGAAAGTAGCAAAAATTGGTGAGGATTTGGAGAAACTGGAGTATTGCTGGTAGGAATGTAAAGTCGCACAGCTGCTACAGAAAACAGCATAGTGGTTCCTCAAAAAATTAAACACAGAAATATCATACGACCCAGCAATTCCTCTTCTGGTAGTTAAAGGAATTAAAAGCAGGAACTCAAACAGACATTGGTACACCCATATTCACAGCACCATTCTTCACAATAGCCAAAAGGTAGAAATAACCCAAGTGTCCATCAATGGATGAACGGATAAACAAAATGTATCATATACACACGAGAGATTATTACTCAGCCTTATAAAGGGAGGAAACTCGGAAACATGGTACCATGGATGGATTTTGAAGACATCATGCTAAGTGAAAGAAGCCACGTCACAAAAGGACACATATTGTATGATTTCACTTATATGACGTAACTGGGAAAGTCAAATTCATAGGGACAGTTTATGAATGTGTTGTCAGGTTGGGAGGAGAAGAGGATGAAAGTTACTGTTTAAACAGATATGTAGTTTCAGTTTGGGAAAATGAAAAAGTTCTAGAGACGGATGGTGGTGATGCTTGTACAACAATATGAATGTACTTAATGCCACTGAACTGCACACTTAAAAATATACTTTATGTATATTTTACCACAATAAAAAAGTGTCCAAAATGCTATTAATTATAAGCATAATGCAGTACAATACAGTATACATTTACATTCTTAAAATTTATGAACATACAATTTAAATTTTTTTATCCCATGGTTGGGGTGATAGTATCTTACATTTCATAAGCAATAAAGAGGGAAAATAGCATCAGTTAAATTATAATAACAAATCTGCTGAGTTACCTAGGTACTACAGTGATTTTTAAGATAAGTTTACCCAAAGATGTTTTTACTGAAATAAATATCTAGTCAAAAGCCTAAAAATGCATACCTATTTTTATAACCAAATAAATATTAGCAGAAAAGGAGTCTGTTAAAGTCTGTATGTGCCGAGAAATACTGTATATTCTAACCAGCAATTAAAATGATGGGAAAAGTATGATCTGGATGCTAAACAATATTATTTTTCCTAAAATGGAATCATATCACAATAATATGCAATCACTTGGTAGAAAATGGTTCTACCTAATGGAATACTTATGTTGATGTATTCAAGAAAAGCTACTTACTTAGCAAAGAACCGCTGTTTTTTTTTGTTTTGTTTTTTGTTTTTTTGTGTTTTTTTTTGTTTTTTGTTTTGTTTTTTTTGCTGTACCAAAACTCCGTTCAAACACTGGCACCCTGGAAAGACATTCTGGAAACACGTTAGACTTGGTATTTAATTATGTGACATCAAAGGGAAATAATTAAGACTCAAAAGAGGACTTGGGGAGAAACAAGGAAAAGGGGTTTCTCTACCCTCTAAACATCCACAAACACTAAAACTATTGCATTTTTCTCTTCCAGGTACCATAACCTCTTGGGTAGTGATTTTTATTCTCCCTATCAACAGTGCTTTGAACCCAATTCTGTATACTCTGACCACAAGACCATTCAAAGAAATGATTCATCAGTTTTGGTATAACTACAGAAAAAGAAGATCTATTGACAGCAAAGGAAGTCAGAAAACATATGCTCCATCTTTCATCTGGGTCGAAATGTGGCCGCTGCAGGAGATGCCACCTGAGTTAATAAAGCCAGCTCTTTTCACAGACCCCTGCGAACTGTCACTAATTTCTCAATCAACTAGACTCAATTCCTATTCATAATGGACTCTGAAACCAATTTCTATGAACATTATGTGATGCTTTGTGATGGATTTATTAGTATAAAATGAATGCCACAAAGTTAATTTATAATGTCTAAGATTAAGCCATTATAAGGACATGAGGTTATTTGGGAAAAATCAAAGTGACTGATGGTCATATAAAGGGAAATAAATTATATTGATAATGTGTATATATTAGTATATATTTTGCATAGGAAATTAAGAGAAATCTATTTCAGAAAGATTCATTGATTCTTTTATCAGGCATTTATTGAGTACCCACTATATATAGCACTGCAGTAAATTTCTGGAAGTATAGAACCTGGAAGTATAGAATAGTATAGAACCTTCTCAATTTGCAATGTTAAATTATATTTAGTTACAACAGAATAGATGCCACTCTTAGATGAAGGTAGAGCTTTATCTGCTATGCACATTAGCAAACATAATAATCATGGACACTTTTAAATAAATGTTTAAGGTTTTGGAATACTCAATGTAATGAAAAATAAGAAATGAGAAAATGTCTGATTATTTGCAAAATATTTGTTTTAAAAATTCATCTTACCTCTCAAGTTGCTGTACACTTGATAGGTGGTACAAGATATCTATTTCTATGAAAAAAGATATTCTGATATAAACTCAAAACAGCATTTTTTACAGTTAACTAATTTTCAACAAAGATGCCAAGACAATCAAATGAGGAAAGAACTGTCTGTTCAACAAATGATGCTGGGACAACTGGATATTCACACGCAAAAGAATGAGGTTGGACTCCTACCTTACACCATCTATAGACATTAACTCAAAATTAATCAACACCCTAAAAATAAGACATAAAACTCTTAGAAGAAAACATCGGTAAATTTTCAAGACCTTGGATTTAGCATTGGATTCTTAGATGTGTCAACAAAAGCACAAGCAACAAAGGGAAAACATTGATAAATTGGACCTCAACTAAATTAAAAACTTTTGTGCACCAAACAACGTTATCAAAAGGTAAAAAGACAGGGTGCCTAGCTGGCTCAGTCAATGGAGTGTACCTCTTGATCTCAGGGTTAGAAGTTTGAGCCCCACGCTGGGTGTAGAGATTACTTAAAAATGAAATCTTTTTTAAAAAAGTAAAAAGACAACCTACAGAATGGAAGAAAATATTTGCAAATCATAATCATATCATATCTGAGGTTTTAATATTCAGAATATATAAAGAACTCCTACAACTCAGCCACAAGATAAACAAGCCAATTTAAAAGCAGACAAAGGACTTAAAAAGTCATTTCTCCAAGCAAGATATACAAATGGCCAATAAGCACTTGAAACATTGCTCAACATCACTAATCATTAGAAAAATGAAAATTGGAACCACCATGAAATAATACTTTACACCTACTAGAAAGGCTGTAACTAAAACAGCAAAAGAAAAAGAAAAAAAAGGGAAAATAAATATTGACAAGGATGTGGAGACTGAAACCCTTCTTCATGCATGGCTGGTTGAAATGTAAAATGATGCAGCTGTTATCATAGAGAGCAGTTTGGTGGTTCTTCGAAAGCTTTTCATAGAATTAACATATGATCCAGCAATCTCACTCCCAGGTATAAACCCAAAAGAATCGAAAACAGGATTCAAGCAGCTACTTGTATACAAATGCTCATTGCATTATTAACAGTGGCCAAAAGATGGAAACGGCTCAAGTGCCCGTCAAGTAATAAACAGATAAACAGAATGTGGTATATACATACAATGGAATATCATTCAGCCATTTAGAAGAAAGAATGAAGTTCTGACGCATGCTGCCACGTGATGAGTATGAAATAACCCAGACACAAAAGGACAAATACCATATGATTCCACTTACATGAAATATCTAGAATAAGCAAATTCATTGAGATAGAAAGTAGATTAGAGGTCACTGGGGGTGAGAGGGTCAGAAGGATACTGCCCAAGAAGTACAGAGTATTTTCTTGGACAGAAAAAGTTATAAAATTGATCATGGTGATGGATAAACAACTCTGTGAAAATGCTAAAAGCCATTGAATTGTAGATGTTAGATGGGTGAATTTTATGGTGAGTGAATTAGATCTCAAAAAGTAGTTAAAGGGGAAAAGAAGAGCTAGAATGCACTGATTCAGGAACTTAAGGAAGGAAAGGTCTGCATGCACATGTTTTACTTCAAAAACAAAGTAACTGTCATCAAGGAATGGATTTACCTTCCATTTGCATGGCCAGCCAGTTCATATGATACTAACTTTTTGGCTAGTTATTCTTCTGGTCTCTGACTGAGCTTTGGAATTTTTTGCTTTAGTAATTTGAAACCTTTAAAGAGGAATAAAAGGTTTTCAGGTAGTTTTAAATACACCAAAAATGTTTAAAACATGAAATTACTGGAATCATAAATGTATTTATTGAATATATAATTGTATAGATTTCTTTGGAAAGTAAATTACCTGAAACTTAAATCTGTTAAAAAAATGGATTACTTTAAGTCCTTTCTGTTCTTACTTGGAATAATGCCAATAAATTTTCTACATGAGGAATATGGTTACACTTTCAACAAAAAAAAGAAAATAGTAGACAGCTATGGGTCTGCTTATAATATTCAATTCTCTAACTATTTAAGCTATATAATCTTTAAAACTTATAAAAATGAAAATATTTAAGTTCTCTTATAAATTTATTTTGGGATTATTTGTTATTCTTAAGTCTTATTGCTAATAAATAATAGAATAGAAAAGTGGCAGGGGCGCCTGGGTGGCTCAGTGGATTAAGTGTCCAGCTTCGGCTCAGGTCATGATCTCACTGTTCGTGGGTTCGAGCCCCGCATCGGGCTCTGTGCTGACAGCTAGCTCAGAGCCTGGAGACTGTTTCAGATTCGGTATCTCCCTCTCTCTCTGACCCTCCCCTGCTCATGCTGTCTCTCTCTCTCAGAAATAAATAAAAAGCATTTTAAAAAATGGTTTTTTTTTTCCTTAAAAAGAAGGAAAAGTGGCTCAGTTGGTTGAGCATCCAATTTCGGCTCAGGTCATGATCTCAAGCCCGGTGTTGGGCCCTATGCTGACAACTCAAGGCCTGGAGCCTGCTTGGATTCTGTGTCTCCCTCTCTCTGGTCCCTCCCCCACTGTTCTCTCTCTCTCTCTCTCTCTCTCTCAAATAAACATTTAAAAATTAAAAAAAGAAAACTATTTTTCTTAAAAACAATTTCTAAAAAAGAAAAAAAGCAGTAATCATGAAGACAAGATAGTAAACATATAATCCTACAAAAATCATAATCATAACCTATGTTTAAGGGTCTTGGAAAAGCATGAATTTACAAAATTATGTGAAACTACTTTTTAGCATTTCAAATATTTTCAAATAAGTTTCTAGGAGCCATTTAGTTTCCTGTCTATTTAGTCTACTCACTCTTCCCTTCTTCCACCTCTCCAAATAGAGTAACTTCCATTTAATTTAATTTGGTAAGTACTTACTGGCATACTGCATAACCAGTTCCTATTAACTTCAAATAGAAGCACTAAGTTAACTCAGATAGAAGTCATGGTTTTCTCTCTTGCAAAAATAACTTTGGTCCAAAACTCATGGACCATGCTTCTAGGTCAAATCAATCCTCTAAGCTAAACCAAAGTGTTTTAAAATTTAAAAATAAATATCAGGAAGACCTCAACTTTTATTTTTTACTATTTTCAGTCTAAGGTCTCCTAATGCATTAGTCTAGTACCTAACCCCGCACAAAGCAATTACTGCCTTTTAGCAACTTAGATATTGATAAAGTTGAAGGAAAACAACAAATGGGTAAGGGATATACGCAGCCAGAATACTCAAGTCCATGCATTTTACTGCTTACCTAAGTAATAAGTATATTGATACTTGAATGGAGTGCATCACTCTAAGAGACTTCAAAAGTACATTGAATTTTTAACAATATACTTTTTTTTAAAGTTTATTTTCTGTGAGAGATAGAGAATGAGTGGTAGAGGGACAGAGAGGGAGAGAGAAGATTCCAAGCAGGCTCTGTGCTGTTAGTGTGGAGCCTGATGTGGGGCTTGAACCCATAATCCATTAGATAATGACCTAAATCAAGAGTCGGACGCTGAGCCATGCAGATGCCCCAATGTACTCCTCTTTTAAAGAGAAAAATCTTTCACTAGAAGCCTCCTTTACTGTTTTAAATCCTTTTCTTATCTATAGACTGGCAGTCTTCTCTATTTTTCTAAATATTTTTTAATGTTTATTTTTGAGAGAAGACAGAGCACGAGCAGGGGAAGGGCAGAGAGAATGGGAGACACAGAATCCGAAGCAGGCTCCAGGCTCTGAGCTGTCAGCAGAGTCCAACATAGGGCTCAAACCCATAACCCATGAGATCATGACTTGAGTGTAAGCCGGACGCTTAACCAACTGAGCCATGCAAGCCCCCCCTTACCTATTCTATGGTTTCAATTACTGTATATATACTGATGATTCCCCCATTTTTGCCTTTAGCCTATTCTCTCTCCTAAATTAGTCACTTAATGCATACAACTGCCCACTAAATATTAACACTTGGGTATCTCACTGGCTCTTTCATGTCCATTATGTGATAGGGTTTTGGAATGGTAGGGGTCCAGGGCTTATGGCCATGAAAGAATTCTTGAGATGTCTTTGGTGCAAAAAAGTGATTTTATTAAACACTGGGATAGGACCCCTGGGCAGAAAGAGCTACACTTGGGTTTTGAAGAGTGACTGATTATATATTATGGAATTTGGGGAGGTAAAGGCAAAGGGAGGCTTCCGAAAGGCTTTCATATGCAAAAGACACCAGAGGCCTTGCTATTGTCAAGCTTAGGTTATTTTCCCTCCGGTAAGACATTAAGAAGGTAGGGAGTTCCTGGAGAAATGTTATACATACTCTGGTGTACATACAATAGGCTGAAGGTTATAAAGAAATTTAACTAGATCTACCATTTCCTTCTTGTCTTTGTTCCCCACATCACTATGGAGGGGAGGGTGATGTTAGGGCTCCAGGAAACTTAGACTATAGGTTTTTGGAGATTAGGCTGTTGATAAGATTGCTTTTTCTTGTAATTTACAAAGACGTTTTTTAAAAATATAATTTGCTGTCAAGCTAGCTAACAAATGGTGTATACAGTGTTCTCTTGGCTTCAGGAGTAGATTCCCATGATTCATTGCTTACATACAACACCCAGTGCTCATCCCAACAAGTGCCCTCCTCAATGCCCATCACCCATTTTCCCCCCTCACTGCCCTCCATCAACCCTCAGTTTGTTCTCTGTATTTAATTAAGTCTCTTATGATTTGCTTCCCTCTCTGTTTGAATGATTTTTTTCCCTTTCCTTCCACCATGGTCTTGTGTTGTTTCTCAAATCCCACATATGAGTGGAAACATTTGACATCTGTCTTTCTCTGACTGACTTATTTCACTTAGCATAATACCCTTCTATTCCATCCATGTTGTTGCAAATGGCAAGATTTCATTCTTTCTCATTGTCCGGTAGTATTCCAGTGTGTGTGTGTGTGTGTGTGTGTGTGTGTGTGTATCACATCTTCTTTAATCCACTCATCAGTTGATGGACATCTGGGCTATTTCTATAATTTGGCTATTGTTGATAGCACTGCTATAAACATTGGGGGACATGTGTCCCTATGAATCAGCACTCCTGTATCCTTGAATAAATTCCTAGTAGTGCTATTGCTAGGTTGAAGGATAATTCTTTTTACAAAATGATGGAGAATCTTGTCCTGCAAGGCTGTGATCTCCTTGAGTTAACCATTTATTTTCCCCTTTCCTTAGTTCTTGAAAAGCCAGGAGTGCCTGAGGAATGTCACACAAATCCCACCTGGTGAGTGGGGGTGGGGGTGGGGGGTTGGTTGTTGTTAGCAACCAGTTGTTGCCTTCAGTTTGCCTTATGCTCCCTCATCATTATGGACTCTGTCATTACTATGGACTCTGTACTCTGACACCTGAGTCCCTTTGAGACCGTCTTAGTGAATGGTACCAATAGCCCAACCTCGAAATCCTAGAGTCATCCTTTGGCTCTTCCTTTTCCTGTATCCACCGTATCAAATCACCTACCCCACCTTTAATCAACCTAATAAACAGCTCTTAAATCTATCTAGTTCACTTTATCCCAATTTCCAATACCTTAGTTTGTGTGAACATCATGTCTCCTGGCCGTATTTGCAATAGTCTTCTAACAAGTTGCTATACCTCCAGTTGTAATTTGCTCAAGGGATTTTTATACATATTTAGAGCTCTCAAAAAATTAATCTAGGGGCTCCTGGGTGGCTCAGTCAGGCAAGTACTGACTTGATTTCAGCTCAGGTCATGATCTCACGGTGGGTTTGAGCCCTGCATCGGGCTCTGCACAGACAGTGCAGGGCCTGCATGGGATTCTCTGTCTCCCCCTCTCTCTCAAAAATAAACTTTTTGTTTCTTTTTATTTATTTGAAAGAGCGAGGCAGCACAAGCGAGGGAGGGGCGGAGAGAGAGAGTATACAAATTTTGGTGTAAGAGACCCACAGGCAAATTACTTCCTATTCTGTTTCTACAGACAGAAATAACATCACTTTCCTCAAAAGATAATATTAAATAATGCTTATAAAGCTCCTAGCATAGTGCCTAACACAGTGACTTTTAGCCTCTTGAGGCTTTGTTATTTGTTGTTGTTGTTGTTGTTTTTTGAGAGAGCACAAAAGGGGGAGAGGGGCAAAGGGAGAGAGAATCCCAAGCAGACTCCATGCTGGGCAGGATCATGGGCTCATGACCTGAGCTGAAATCAAGAGTCAGACACTCAAGCAACTGAGCCACCCAGGCACCCCAACCTCTTGAGCCTTTTAATTACATCAAAATACTAAGCTTTCCTCTAAGGTGTATATAGAACTGGTAATGAGCTACTAAATTAAGAAAATAATTTCTTAAGTCTTTAAGAAAATGTTTATGTTTTGAGCTCTTCCCCAACCCTCCCATTTAGTGGAGAAAAAAGAAAAATAAAAAGGGATGCTTTTTTTTTTTTTTTAAAGCCACTCTTAAAAATAAGATGAACTTCACTGTGGGTCACACATGGCAACAAAAGCTGTCAACAGAGCTGAGCTGTGGGGCTACCAGCCCCCTGACACCAGCAGCTATGAGTTTTAGTGGTGAGGAACGAACTGTAAGTGTCCACAGAAGGCTCACCTCCTGAAATCAGGAGTTAACCCAAGCTGACTGCAATTCAACAAAATTATAAGTCGACTAACATGGTTTTTATTTTCTAACGTAAAGACATACATGGTGGGGAGAGGAAGTCACACACACACAAATCAAAGTAGCACAGACCATACTTCTGATACACCTATAACATAAGTTACAGGGGACCTTAGCATAGGGGTAAGCAAATATTAGGGAATAGGGAGGTCAGAACCAAGCACTTATAGGGTAACTGAATGACAGATGTAGCATTCGAAATACTGATATTTGAAGGAACAGCAACAGACATACAAAAATAAAAAGATCCCAAAATCACAACACAAGCAAAAGTTAATCAGATGGATTAAACACCTCAACATTAAAAATAAAAATTTAACTTCTGGAAAGACATAAAGGAGAATAACTTTATGACATTTCCAATATAAGCTCCAGAAAGCACTATTATGAAAAATTGGTTAAGATTTCATTAAAATTAAAAACCTCTATTTAAGAAAACTCCACAATCAAATACAAAGATAAATCACAAACTACAATAGTTGAAACACAGATAACAGGTGATTGGTTAGTATTCAACATATGGAACACCTACAAACCCATAAGGAAAATACAAAACCTACTAGAAATATGGACAAAGGTAGGGCCTCGGAAATCACACCCTGCGTTTCCTCAATCTCCTACTAGTTATTAAAGTCCGCACTCTTCACTGTGTGAGACTATACAGGGACATGAATACCAGGAGGCTGACCATTGTAGCCATCTGGAGGCTAGCTATGACATACACAAATAATATTTTGTAGTGCTTGGAAAACATACATATGTATTAAAAATATAAAAACACAAACTAGAATATACACCACCTCTAGGACAATGGTTACCTCTAGGGAAAGAAGGGGTGTAATCAAAGCGGTAACAAAAGTTTCAAATGTATATGACATTTACAAACACAGATCAGAGGAAAGTATAGTCAAATGCTAACTTTTTTTTTTTGTTCTTTTATTTATTTTTATTTTTGAGACAGAGAGAGACAGAGCATGAGCAGGGGAGGGGCAGACAGAGAAGGAGACACAGACTCTGAAGCAGGCTCCAGGTTCCAAGCTGTCAGCACAGAGCCAAATGCAGGGCCCAAACCCACAAACCATGAGATCATGACCTGAGCTGGTCACACGCTTAACTGACTGAGCCACCCAGGGGCTCCACATTTATTTTTTTTTTCATGTTTATTTTTTCTTGAGAGAGAAAGCAAAAGCGGGGGACAGGCAGAGAAGATCCAAAGATCTGTGCTGTCAACACAGAGCCTGACATGGGGCTCAAATCCACGAACTGTGATACCAAGACCTGAGCTGAAGTCTGGACGCCTAACCAACAGAGCCGGCCAGGTGCCCCAAATGCTAACGTTTCTTAAATCTGTATGGAAGGCATATATTCTTTAATCGCTCACTTTTCCTGTTATGTTTGAAATACTTCAATAACAAGTTTTAAAATAATGAACCCAAAGAAATGGAAATAAAATTTGCTTAAACAAGTTTATTTTTATACATTTTAAAAATTGCAATTTTCATGACATGTAAGAAAAATATTTTTCTACTATCAAAATAAGTATCTCTTTGGTACAGGAACACACCATTTGTGTTAGCTTTAACTAAAAAAAAAAAATCAAGAACTAAAACCTAATGTACTCAACAGAACTATTTTTTGCCCATCCGTTCATCCACTTTCATAACCCCACTGTGGGCTTAGAATACATATCTGTACACAACTCCATATCTACAAAGGATTGAGATGCCATATCGAAGATGTCTAGAAGTTACGTAGAATTAGTTGGCTTAATCATTGACACATATGACACAAGCCACCAAAAAGACAGAGAGAGAATATATAAGCTATGGGACAAGTAAAGTAGAACACTGTCATTAAAGTCAAATAACATGAAACCAATCACATCATTTAAATTTGCTGCTTTAAAAACATAGTAACTTCTTTAGAACTATATTACGTGTAAAGCTCAAAAAGTAATAGTACAGAAACATAATTTTGACAAGGCACTTTAAAGAGAATGACCAAACATACAACAACATCAATAAGCAGTTAACCTGAGAAATAAACAGGGAAAAATATAACCATTCTTTCTCTAAACAGGCTTTTATTTTCTGAAGCAAAAGCTTTTTAAAAAGCATCATAAAGGATAAACTATTTATCATATATTTTAAGAAGCTGTCCTCAATTAAAGTTCAAATTCTTGTAAAAAAGAAAGAATGTATTCCTTCAAGTAGTCAAGTATTTTTTAGAAAAACAATGACAATTTTCATGCTAGAAACAGGAACAAGAAACAGCTTTTAACTGTACTGTCAACTCTTCCATTCACCAAACACTGACGGATGGCTGTCTGACACTTTGTTGCTCTAGGTGCTGAGGATACACAAGTCAGACACAATCGTCAGTTCCAGCGAACTTGGCCTGGTGGCACGGGGCCAACACTGGGAGCCTTAAAGTTACCTCCCTTGGTCTGTAAAATAAAGCTCCGCTTCAAACTCTGGAATTCTTGGCATCTTCTTGCAAATTAAATAAAATAATGATTTACCTATTTTTTCTGCTGTTAACACAGTAGATAGCATTATCTACTGATGAAATTAACTTCCATAAGAGTCTATGAAAGTTTGGAGGACAGAAAGTATTTAAAGATAAATATTGCCAGCATCAAATATAACATCAGTATTCTGCTTTCACAAAAGTGAAGGAAACCAAAAAAATTTCATTCTCAATATACAGAACTACTGGAGACTACTTTATACTTATGGTCCACGTGCAAATATCATAAATGAGGAAGTATGAATTATTACACAGCCAAATCAGTTGTCAGGCTTCAAAGAATCATAGCCTTCTTTCAAGAGGTCCCTCCATGTTTTAAGGAAACGTGCATTTTCTGTACACTTGAAGGCAAGCTCTTCCACTTGAGCTGATACTGCAGATGTGGCTTCAAGAAGTTTGGTTAATGAAAATGCGGCCTGAAATTTAAAAAAAAAAAGAAAAGAAAGAAAGAAACAATATAAGTTTATTTTTAAGATGTTCATCTCATTTTATAAATGGTCTAAAAATCGCTTAAAACCTTTACTCCATTGTCCAAGTTATTTTCCTTAAAAGTAAAAAAAATCTTCAAACTTAAAACAACAGCTCTTTCAGGGAACCAAAGAAATGCTTTCATATGAAGTAAGCTTTGAGGAAATGTATCTACTGGAAAGACATCCATTGTGCACCGAACATAACAAGTTAGAATTTTTTTTTTTTTTAACTGAAAATACACTAGGGGTGCCTAGCTGGCTCAGTATAGAACATGAAACTCTTGATTTGGGAGTTGAGTTCAGGCCCCACCTTGAGTGTAGAGATTACTTTAAAAAAAAAAAAGAAAGAAAGAAAAAGAAAAAAGAAATGAAAAGAAAACCATAGGGCGCCTGGGTAGTTCAGTTGGTTAAGCATCCCACCTTGCTCAGGTCATGAACTCTCAGTTTGTGGGTTCGAGCCCTGCATGAGGCTCTGTGCTGACAGCCCAGAGCCTGGAGCCTGTTTCTGATTCTGTGCCTCCCTCTGTCTCTGCCTCTCCCCCGCTCACACTCTGTCTCTTTCACAATAAAATAAAGACATAAAAACAATTTTTTTTTAATCTTTAAAACAAAATAAGAAAGAAAAAGAAAATACACTACAGTCTCATTTAACTCAACAAGAGGACTTGGATCCCTTGACACTAGGTACCAGAAGCATCCGAAGAAGGACTTACAGACTTACTTCATCATAAACAACTCACTAGAAAAATAAAAACTCACTGATATTTAGTAACAAGGGCAGTGCTCCACGATTTTTTTTTACCTGTGAATGCTATTTAAACCATGAAAATGTATAGACTAAAGAGCAGATAACTCTGAGCTGCCAAATACGAACAAAATCAAACATACAGAAAATATCCAACTTTGGTGGAATTCACTTCTTACTCAAAGGTTTTCACCTATCATATAGAATAACACTGTTCCTACACTAACACATCAGCAGTCCATTGTACATATTCTCTTGTAACCGGTCTTGTTCAGCAAAAAAACTGTTGAGCATTTTAGTTACCTTTAAAACAAAAACAAATACTTCTTAAGCAATAAGATAATCGAAGTCATTAGCCAGTTTCCAATCTGCACAGCAGGGTCTACTGCACAGTTCTCCCAGGCGGATCACACCCTACATGCCTCATTCACTTGACCCACCCAACACTCCTTATATACTGAAACTCCGGCGATGGGTGAGTAGGTGGGTGTGCGCGCACTGGGAATTCCGCAATTCAACAGAAACCGTACTATGCATTCTCGCAATCATGGGGGGGTGGGGGTGGGGGTCTTCGACGTAACCGTTAAGGAAACCAATCTAGACTACAAGCGCCGTTAAGCAACCCCTCCAAATCCGTCCGGCGCACAGCAAGCCTAAAACGCAATAATAGCATTGCAAGCTGGCTCTGGCAGGTGGCCAACTAGAGCAGCTGGATCTTAAGTCCCAAGGAAAAAAAATCACAATCTGATCCGAGGCACCAAAGGCAACAAGGAGGAGGAAAAGAGCGCTGACAGCGCCTGCGCATGTCGGCGCTGCAGAGCAGAATGGTTTCAGGTTACAGAGGGTGATTGAAACCAGAAGGCGAGACGCAAAGAAAACAGCGAGGGGTGGGGCGGGTGGAGGTATATAACCCCTTATTCCTCAACACGGAATCTAAAGGCGGAATCCTCAGGGATGAGGGACAAAGGGCTTTGGGCCGCCAGTTTACCCATCCCATGCCCCAGACCATACACTGAACGCGCAGAAGGAAGGGCGAGACGCGCCGGAGCAGGTGCGCGGACTCCTCTAAGTCCTTTCCTCCCAGGCACCGCCACGGTCTGGCTTCCGACACGGGCTGAGTGTGGACGCGGCCCCGGGACCCGTCTAGTAACGCTTACGTCTCCGATCTGCAGCTCTACTTCCTCCAGAGGGTCCACCGTCCGGCCGCTGCTTCTGCTCGGAACTGGCCAGCCCAGACTCACTGGGACGCCGGGGGAAGATGCTGACGAGGCGTCTGAAGACGACGGAGACGCAGGAGACGGCGGGGGCGGCGAAGGAATCCGCACCTCCTCAGGGTTTGCCATTGAGCAGGGCTGGGACTGCGGAATCCGACCTGGGCAGCCGAACCGACACCAACAGTCTTTCAAACTGCTCGCGCCCGACGCCCAGAAGCCCCGCCCCCTCCCAGCCGCTCTCCAGCCCAGTATACTCGTGGGTCTCTACCCAAATCCGCGGACACTAGTCATTTTTTCGGAACAGCCAATCAGATGTCAGCGAATTCACCTTGGGCAGTTCCTCGCTCCTGCGCAAACCTCCAGTCAGGCTCAGGAGAACGCTTCAGCAGAGGACTACAACTCCCAGAATGCCGTATGAGTCGCTCCGCCTCCCACTACTCTTGATGCGCGCGCGTCACACCACCGGATCTGTGGGTCTCTCTCACCTGCACCGCAGGGGCCTCACCACGCCTTGGTGAGCCGCAACGCAGAGCCAATCCTCAGCCTGAAGTCGGAGGTGGGCTGGGACTTAGAGCCTCTTTCCTTTTCCTCTTTCGGAACGTGACCCGGAAGTCCCTGCCGGCCATCGCGTCATGCGTGGCGCCGGCGCAGAGCGAGAAAGAGGCGGGAACACCGTGAAGCCAAAGCGGTGGGCAGAACTGGGAGGCAAACTTCGGCGGAGGTGTCGGTCCTTCTCAGGCAGTGATGGCGCCCCCCGCGGCCTAGAGGTCCAGCGCCAGCGGCGAGCCACAGACAGCCCTTCTGTTGTGTCCCACCGACAGTCCTGGGACCAGTGAATATGTTGGTGCCGCTAGCCAAGCTGTCCTGCCCGGGTGAGAGACAACTCCGGGCGGGGATAAATGGAGGAAGGTCGAGGAGTGAGGGCGAAAAGGGCAGGGTCACACCTCGGAGGGGGGCTAGACACCTTCTTCTCTCCTCCGGCTCTCCCGGCGTTCACTGGTTAAACTAGGACAAAGGCCTCGCTGTCCGCACCTGGTAGTGGACCCTAGATTCCTCCCCATAGAGTTGCCCCATATGGAAGAATTGACAACTAGGCTAAAGGTCATGGGCGGAGGAAACTTGTCAACATGCCTCCCCTGTGGACTCTTGAACTGAATCTTCCCAAATCCTGGTCCCTAAACCTTATCCCATAGCTCAGGTGTTATATGTTGCCTTGTTTGAAATGGATGAAATATTTGCAACAGCTTTTCTTCTTGGTCGTGTACTGACTTCGTCTTTGCAGCCATCCTAGTCCATTCTTAAGAATTTGAAGTCCGATCTGTCACATCATAATTAATATCCGTGTGCTGCCCAAGTCACCAGATTACATCTAGAGCCAGAAAATTTTCTACATTGACTAAAATTAACTTCAGAGGCTTATCGTGTTGTGGATGCTCCTAGAACCATCGTGATGACTTGTGAAAATACCTCATTACCTTTCTTTATCTTAAGTAAAAGTAATAATAATGCAGTTGGATGGTCTTTGGTTGGTTTTACTTAAAAACCAAAAAAGTTTAAAAATTCAAAAACCTTCACAAAAATCTTGAATTTTCTCACAATTGTCTTATTTTTATCTTTATTTAATTTTTGGCTATAGAATAAACGAGTATATATATTGCAAATTCATGGATGTTCTTATTATGTACATTTCATGAAAGTAGAATTTTGTCAGATTTGGCTACCATATGTTAAATTAGAATTTTGTTTAAAGTTCCTGTGACTCATACATGTATTACTACACCTAATGTGTAGATATGCTTTATGTTTTGTGGAATATCCAAGTAGTCAGATGCTATCTGCCCTACTGCCTAATTTAGCTGAAATCGTTCTTGAGCCAAGTGTTAACCAGATTCCACCACAATTAGCATTTCCGTTTTCCACAGGTACTTAAATCATTCCCCATTTTCATAGCTCAGTGTTAGCACTATTGGCAACAAAGAGATGGACACAAATGTGTTGGCAGTGGTGTTATGAGTTCAATGGACTTTTTGACCTTCTCTACCAAAATTCAGCCAAGGTGCCTAATGGTTCATTTATCTAGAATATCAGATTTGTTTTCAGAAAAGGAGTAAAAGGTCATGACTTTTAAATTTGTATCCCCTGGAGAAAATCAGACTACCCAATTCCAAATATTCTCAAGAAAACCACTAGTTACCTAAGCAATAGAATTAGTTTTGTCTGATACCAGGTCATCCGTTTGCAGCAGCAAATGATAACTTCTATACACTAAAAAACAATTCATCACAAAACAAAGATTTTTAATACGAATAATTTTGTATTTGAACTCTGGAACTGAATTCCCCCAAAATATCTTTATGTATTTTAGTTACATATTTTTCAAGATTTAGGATATGTGAAAGGTTACCTAATAATTCAAACATTATTCCCAGGACACCTGGGTGGCTCAGTTGGTTAATGGTTCAACTTCAACTCAGGTCATGATCTCACGGTTTGTGAGTTCGAGCTGCACGTCAGGTTCTGTTCTAAAAGCTCAGAGCCTGGAGCCTGCTTTGGATTCTGTGTTTCCCTCTGTCTCTGCTGCTCCCCCACTCATGTTCTGTCTCTCTCTCGTGAATAAATAAACATTAAAAAATTTTTTTAAGTTATTCCCAATATTAATAATTTTTAGTATGCCTCTGCAGGTAGAGAAAATTAGTTTCTTTGCCACTCTTTTTAAGATTATCAGAAACATATATTTTTAATGTTATTTTTCTTATTTAATTTAATTTTTTAATTTACATCCAACTTAGCATATAGTGCAACAATGATTTCAGAAGTAGATTCATTAATGCCCTGCACCCATTTAGACCATCCCCCCTCCCATAACCCCTCCAGTAACCCTCTGTTTGGTCTCCATATTTAAGACTCTCTTCTGTTTTGTCCCCCACCCTGTTTTTATATTATTTTTGCTTCCCTTCCCTTATGTTCATCTGTTTTGTATCTTAAAGTCTTCGTATGAGTGAAGTCATATGATATTTCTCTTTCTCTGACTGACTCATGTAGCTTAGCATAGTGCTCTCTAGTTCCATCCACATAGTTGCAAATGGCAAGATTTCATTCTTTTGAGTTGCTGAGTAATACTCCAATGTATATATACTACCTCTTCTTTATCCATTCATCCATCAATGGACATTTGGCCTCTTTCTGTACTTTGGCTATTGTTGATAGTGCTGCTGTAAACATTGGGGTGCGTGTGTCCCCTCGAAACAGCATACCTGTGTCCCTTGGATAAATACCTAGTAGTGCAATTGCTGGGTCATAGGGTAGTTCTGTTTTTAATTTTTTGAGGAACCTCCACCCTTTTTTCCCGAGTGGCTGCACCAGTTTGCATTCCCACCATGAGTGCAAAAGAGATCCTCTTTCTCTACATCCTCATCAACATCTCTTGTTGCCTGAGTTGTTAATATTAGCCATTCTGACAGGTGCGAGGTGGTATCTCATTTTGGTTTTGATTTGTATTTCCCTGATGCTGAGTGATGTTGAGCCTTTTTTCATGTGTTGGTTGGCCATCTGGATGTCTTATTTTGAGGTGTCTGTTCATGTCTTTTGCCCATTGCTTCACTGGGTTATTTGTTTTTTTGGGTGTTGAGTTTGATAAGTTCTTTTAAGATTTTGGGTACTAACCCTTTATCTGATATGTCATTTGCAAATATCTTCTCCCATTACATCCATTACTTTTAGTTTTGCTGATTGTTTCCTTCGCTGTGCAGAAGCTTTTTATTTTGATGAGGTCCCAATAGTTCATTTTTGCTTCTGTTTCTCTTGTTTCCAGAGATGTGTTGAGTAATAAGCTGCTGCGGCCAAGGTCAAAGAGGTTTTTGCCTGCTTTCTCCTCGAGGATTTTGATGGCTTCCTGTCTTGTATTTAGGTCTTTCATCCATTTTGAGTTTATTTTTGTGTACGCTGTAAGAAAGTGGTCCAGGTTCATTTTTCTGCATGCCGCTGTCCAGTTTTCCCAGCACTACTTGTTGAAGAGACTGTCTTTATTCCACTGAATATTCTTTCCTCCTTGTCAAAGATTAGTTGGCTATATGTTTGTGGGTCTATTTCTGGTTTCTCTGTTCTGTTCCACTGATCTGCGTGTCTGTTTTTGTGCCAGTACCATATTGTCTTGATGATTACCGCTTTGTAATACAGCTTGAAGTCTGGGATTGTGATGCCTCCCGCTTTGGTTTTCTTTTTCAAGGTTGCTTTGGCTATTCGGGTTCTTTTCTGGTTCCATACAAATTTTAGGATTGTTTGTTTTAGGTCTGTGAAGAATAGTGGTGTTATTGTGATAGGTATTGCATTGAATATGTAGTTTGCTTTGGGTATTATTGACATTTTAACAATATTTGTTCTTCCTAGCATGGAATATTTTCCATTTTTGTTGTGTCTTCTTCCATTTCTTTCATAAGCTTTCTATAGTTTTCAGCATATAGGTTTTTCACTTCTTTGGTTAGATTTATTCCTAGATATTTTATGGGTTTTGGTACATTTTAATATTTATTTTTGAGAGGGAGAGAGAGCACATGCACAAGTGGAGGAAGGGAAGGAGAGAGAGGGAGACACAGAATCTGAAATAGACTCCAGACTCCCAGCTGTCAGAACAGAGCCCAACGTGTGTCAGAACAGAGCCCCAAGCGGGGCTTGAACCCACAACCATGAGATCATGGCCTGAGTCAAGGTCAGGTGCTTACCTGAGTGAGCCACCCAGGTGCCCTAGGATTTTTTTTAGTGTTTAAAAGTCTTTAGAGGTCAGCCACTGTGCATCTCTTTCCTTCGTATGTTCACCATCATCTTTTTTTAAAAATGTTTTATTTATTTCTGAAAGAGAGCGAGAGCGAGCATGAGCAGGGGAGGGTCAGAGAGAGAGGGAGATACAGAATCTGAAACAGCCTCCAGGTTCTGAGCTGGCTGTCAGCACAGAGCCCGATATGGGGGCTTGAACCCATGAACTGCAAGATCATGACCTGAGCCGAAGCCGGACGCTTAACTGACTGAGCCACCCAGGCGCCCCCACCATCATCTTTAATTATTGATTTTCTGAGGCCAAATTTTTGCTTTAAAAAATTATCTTACTGGAAAGAGTAAATCATAAAAATGTTAGTTCTACAATGGGTACTAAATAATAATTAGACTATGCCAGGCCATTATCTCTCCATTTAATCACAAAAGAAAGTGAAAAAAATCTTGTTTTCATTATAGCACAGTTTCCATTACTTCACAAATCGTTCCAAATCTGATCATAGTCTCAGAGCTTGACTGATATTGGAAGGATTGAGACTGAGTTTGGGTGGGATCATCTGAATTCCTATTATCTACTGGAAATGGGGACAAGCTGCTCCACAATTTTTATAAGGTCACAAAGGATAAGATGTGGTATTAAAATTGAAAATTCTTGTTTTTAATTTAAAAATGTTTTTAACATTTATTTATTTTTGAGAGAGAGAGAGAGCACAAGCAGGGGAGGAGAGAGGGACACAGAATCCAAAGCAGGCTCCAGGCTCTGAGCTGTCAACACAGAGCCTCCTGGGGCTTGAACTCACGGACCCCGAGATCATGACCTGAGCCAAAGTCAGTGACTTAACCGACTGAGCCACCCAGGCACCCCTTTAATTCTTAAGTTGATTTACTTTGAGAGAGGGAGAGCACACAAGTGCACAGGCACACTCAAGCAGGAGAGAGCAGAGAGATAATCTGTTAGCCCAGAGCCTGATGCCCAGCTCAATCCCATGAACCTAAGATCATGACCTGAGTCAGATCAAGTAGGATGCTTAACCAACTGAGCCTCCCAGGCACCCCTACAATTGAAAATTTTTAATTGTTCAGTATTTCCATTAAAATGTAAATTTTATTATATATTTCAAATCCATGTAAAAGTCTTTGCTGATCCTTATTATTTGTATAGTCCATATTTAGAAACTTGTTCATTTTCAGAGTGTCTAGCTGACTCAGTTGGTAGAGCATGTGACTCTTGATGTCAGGAGTATGAGTTCAAGTCCTCCACTGGATGTAGAGTTTACTTAAAAATAAAATCTTAAAGAAAGAAAAGAAACTTGTTCGTTTGCAGATAGATGCTTCATTATAAAAGACACGTTAAAAACTAGAAAGGCCTCATTTTTATTATTATTGCTCTATAATCCAACTTACTTTTGGAGATTAAACCAGAGATTTGCAGGTTCCTGGATTACAGTGAAAATTGTAACTAGAAAGATATCTGTTTAGTTACCAAATATGTGTTAGCCCCTTGTTTTTTGTAAGAGTTATACTAGATCGTATACCATAGTATTTCCAAGGCAAAGAGTGACCATAAACTCTAGAGCTGATGGGGCGAGCAGAGTTAGAATAACTTGCTGAAGTTTTCGTTGCTAATAATGAATTCGAACACAATGTAGACAGACCCCAAAGCGTATGCACTTAACCACTGCCTGTTTCCATGTTGCCCTTTTCTATTTGTTTTGTTTTTAATTAATAAACTTAATTGGGGGGGGGCAGATTTAGGTTTAAAGAAAAGTTGAGCAGAAAATACACAGACTTTCCGTATAACTTTCCCCCATTCCCCATTAACATCTGGTATTGGCGTAGTACATTTGTTACAATTGGTGAGCTGATTTTGATACATTGTTATTAGAATTCATTCTTTGTATTGTGCATTTCATGTACATTTGACAAATGTGTAATGACATGTATCCACCATTAATTACATTATTGTATAGAATAGTTTAACTACCCCCAGAATCCCCTATGTTCCACATATTCACCCCCTGCTTCCCTCTTGCTGAACCCATGGCAACCCATGGCAACCCAATGTCTCTATAGTTTTACCTATGGAATGTCACATAGTTGAAATCATGCAGTATATAGACTGGCATTTTCAGATTGCTTTCATTCAGTATGTATTTAAGTTTCCTCCATGTCTTTTTACGTCTAATAGTTCATTTCTTAGCACTAAATAATATTCTATTTGGATGTACCCTAGTGTATCTGTTTATCAATTCACCTATTGAAGGACATCTTCCAGATTTTGGCAGTTATGAATAAAGCTGCTATACACATTCATGTGAAGGACTTTTTTTTTTTAATCCTGGACATTTTCTTTCTTTTATTTTATTCTGATATGAACTCTTAACATGAGATAGGCCTTCTTGACAAATGTTTAAATGTATGTTATTGTTGACTATAGGTGTAGTGTTGAACATCACGTCTCTAGTGCTTACTCATCTTGTTTGACTGCAGGTTTTTGTGTGGACATTAATTTTCATCTCATTTGGGTAAATACCAATGGGTACAATTGCTGGATCATTTGTTAAAAAGCATGTTTAGCTTTGTAAGCAATGCCTAACTATCTCCTAAAGTGGGTGTACCACTTTGCATTCCCCCAGCAATGGATGAGAGATCCTTTTGCTCCACACTCTGTTAGAAAAAAATTTTAATCTTTTTTGTGTGGCTATAAATATTATTTTTTAAATAACAGTTTTATTGAGATACATCACATACCATACAATCACACCATCTAAAATACATGGCTCAAGGGTTTTTAATATAAACACACAGTTGTGCAACCATCCTCACAGTCTATTTCAGAACATTTCCATCACCTTAAAAAGAAACCTCACACCATGAGCAGTCACTCCTCAACCTCTCCGGCCCTAGGCAACAACTAATCTATTCTGTCTATAAATTAGTCTAGTTTGGATATTTCATCTACATGGAATCCTATAATACATGATCTTTCCCCACTGGCTTCTTTCATGGAGCAATATGTTTTCAAGGTGTACCGTGTAACCTATATCACTACTCTAATTCTTGTTGTTGCTGAATAATGTTCCATTGTATGAATATATCACATTTTATCCATTCACAAACAGACATTTGGTTTTTTCTATAATTTGGCTGTTATAAATTTGTGCATCTATGAAGATTCATGTACACATTCTTGTGTATTTTCATTTGTCTTAGGTATATACCTAGGAGAGAGTTATATAGAAATTCCATGTTCAGTGTTTTGAGGAACTGGTAGACTTTTCCAAAGTGGCTGCACCATTTCACATATCTGCCAGCTGTGTTTGAGGGTCCCAGTGTTTCCACATCCTCATCAACACTTGTTATTATCCCTCTTACTGCTTGTAGCCCTCCTCATGGATATAACATGTTATCTCATTGTGGTTTTGATTTGTATTTCCCTGATGATTAATGATGTTGAGCAATTTTTATGTGCTTAGTGGCCACTTCTATATCTGCTTTGGAGAAATGTCTGTTCAGATCCTTTGTCTCATTTTTAATCTGGTTTTTGTCTCTTTTTAAATCTGGTTGTCTTTTATTAGAAGTGAATTTATTATATATACTTGATACAAATCTCTTATGAGATATATGATTTGCAAATATTTTCTCCCATTCCATGGGTTATCTTTTCGCTTTTGTAATGGCATCCCTTGAAGAGAAAAGGTTTTTATTTTGTTGAAGTATAGTTTATCTATTCTTTCTTTTGTTTCTTGTGTTTTTGGTGTCATGGCAAAGAAACCTTTGCCTAATCCAGGGTCACAAAGATTTATACCCATGATTTAAAAAAAAATCATAGTATTAACTCTCACATTTGGGTCCTTGAAGCTTTTTGAGCTGACTTTTGTATCACCATAATTTTTTAACTTTTTATTTTGAAGTAATTTTATACTTACAGAAGCATTGCAAAGATAAAAGTTCACATATACCCTTTGCCCAGCTTAACTCCTTACATAACCATAGTATAATCATCAAAACTAAGAAATTGCTATTGATGCAATACTATTCACTAAACTACTGACTATTTTGATTTTCTCATTCTGTTTCAGGATCCAGTCCAGGACACATTGCTTTTAGGTGTCATGTCGTCTTAGTCTACTTCAGTGTGATAATTCCTCTGTCTTTTCTTGTCTTTCATGACCTTGGTACTTTCGATAAGTACTGGCCAGGCATTTTGTAGACTGTTTCTCAATCTGAATTTGTCTGATGACTTCTTATAATTACTGTGAGGTTATAGATTTTGGGGAAGTATGCCACATAGGTGAAGAGCCCTTCTTACCGTATCAGGGAGTATGTTTTACCAACATATCTTATTGCCAGTAATGTTAAACTTGATCATTTGGTTAAGGGGTCTGCTGTATTTCTCCACTGTAAAATTAATTATTTTTCCCTTTCATACTCGTTGGAAGCTAGTCACTAATTGCAGCCTATACTCAGAAGCAGAGAAACAAATAATCCGTGGATATATCACCATAATCTTTTATACTTTGACTCTCTGTTAAAATCACAGACCAAATGGAATTCCTTTTGATAGGAAGAAAAAGGTATACTTTTTCCCAAATGTCTTTCTCCCCATCTTTGACCATTTAATGAGTAATCATCTCTACTCCTGATTAGAAATGGCATCGTTATCAACCATCAAATCCTGAACTCTTTATTCTTTTCCTTTGATTATTCTCTCTCTTCTATAACAGACTTTTAATTATTGTAGCTCCAAATACAAGTTTCTATACTTGTCAGGGCTATTCCCATGGGAGGATTCTCTGTCATTTTTTTTTTTTAATAATGGAAAAGATTATCAAGGAGAAGAGTACTAGAGAAGAGAAACTGAAATTGAAGATACAGGTCAAAGGGAAGGCCTCAGATGGAGGAATGTCCCTACAAAGATGGGAGGGATAAGCCTTGTCATCCAGGTGGAAGGATTAATCTAAGTGAAGGGAAATGACATCTGTTATAACCTAAGAGAATGAACAAAAAGTAGACACAAATATAGATTACATTAGAAGTTGTTGCCAAGGAAATAGGAACATTCCCACCTGATTGCTTCTATCTTTCTATGATGTTTGGTGTGTTAGTTGCTTCAGATAAAGGAGGGCGGAGGTAGAGTTGAAGATTTTAGGACAACAGAGGTTTAATGAACATTATTGCAGATAAATCTTTGCATGCTTCTGTTTATTTCTATTTTCTAACTTAAAGAATATGTAAATTTTAAGACTCTTCAAAGATATTGCCATATGGGAGAGTTAATTTTCTAAAAGGCTGACCATAAAACCTAGTTGACCTACATTGTCCCAGCATAATCATTAATACTGCCTCTTGTTACTCTCAGTATACAGTTGATAAATTATATAATATGGTCACCCTATTTATAGGTTAAGCTTGATATGAACTAAATTGAATAAATTAGTTTATTAGATACCTTTAAAATATTATAGTTTGAAAACATTGCTTTAATGAGAAGAAGCTAACTAAATTGTTCATCTGTGGCACCTTGGTGTGTCAGTTAAGCACCGACTTCAGCTTAAGTCATGATCTCACAGTGCATGTTTTCAAGCTCCACGTCTGGCTCTGTGCTGATGGCTCAGAGCCTGAAACCTGCTTTGGATTCTGTGCCCCCCCCCCCCCCCCCCCATCCCCTCTTGTGCTCTATGTCTCTCAGTCTCTCAAAAATAAACAAAAGTTAAAATTTTTTTTAATTGTTCATCTAGGATATAGTATAGTCTTTCCAGTACATACACAACTAACAGATCAACAGCATAGAGCTAACTGTTAACTGAATGTCTGCAGTGTTGAATGGTCAGAGTGTAAACACAGGTTTCCAAATATAGGACATTATGTGGAATCATACAGTTTAATATCAAGAAGTTACTTTAGAGATCATCTAGTGACCCATTCCTTTTTTGGCTGAGGAAACTGGTATCTAGAGAGGTTAAGTGATTCGTTTAAGGTTTTCGGGCTAATTAATAGAAAATTAAACAGAAACCAGATCTGATTACCAATCTTAGATTTTTTTCTCTTAAAAAATGTTTTATCAGTCTACTCCTGATGAAAGCTAATTGAAAAAATAATAATCTTCATGATTTTCATGCAGCATATCAGTGTTTTCATGCCTTAAAAATCAAGAAAAAATATCTACCTCTGTGTGGTACAAGATGGTCTTCAACTTCTGTTGTACCTCGAATTACTACCCACTATACTATTTATCCCCGGGATAAGGACAAGCGATGGGAAGGTAAGTAATAATTTCTGTAGAATTGAGGCTTTTCTAGATACTTTGCATCATTTTGTGGAAAGAAATATTTTCATGATAGTATAAATTCATCTAATAATATTTAATAGCTTTACCAACTCTATTACATATTGACATTGAGATAAGCAGATAAGTAAATCCCAAAGCCAACAGTTGGCTTCTAGAAGCTAAAATAAGATCTACACTGGAAGAGAACCTAAGAGAACATCCAGTTAATACAGTAATATACTTAGTATAATTCTCATGCAAAGCAGAGGGGCAATTTCTATAAATAATGCTCTATTGCATAGTATTTGTAACCCAGTATATGATTTTTATCAGATCATATTCATTGCAGAGTTTTCATGTATTTTTTAAACATTTTTTCCTTCCAGGAGTGAACATGGAGAGGTTTGCAGAGGAAGCAGATGTCGTTATCGTCGGTGCAGGCCCCGCAGGGCTCTCTGCAGCCGTCCGTCTAAAGCAGTTGGCTACTAAACACGAAAAGGACATTCGTGTGTGTCTTGTAGAGAAAGCTGCTCAAATAGGAGCTCATACTCTCTCAGGGGCTTGCCTGGATCCACGTGCTTTTGAAGAATTATTCCCAGACTGGAAGGAGAAGGGAGTATGAGAAATTGGTTTTTTGGGGCACCTGGGTGGCTCAGTCAGCTAAGTGTCTGACTTCGGCTCAGGTCTTGATCTCATGGTTTGTGAGTTTGAGCCCCGCGTCGGGCTCAGTGCTAACAGCTCAGAGCCTGGAACCTGCTTCCGATTCTGTGTCTGCCTCTCTCTCTCTCTTAAATATAAATAAACATTAAAAAAAAGAAAAATTGGTTTTTATACAAAGCATAATCTTTATTCTATCTCTATTTCCAAATTACTAGAATATGGAAAACCCTCTTCACATAATTCTGTCTCTTAGAGGACTATTATAGATAGGTATTTTTTAATTTAAAAAGAATTTAAATAATTGAGTCCTATCAGATTTTGAGGGTATTCCTGGCTTGTTCCATAGGTGTTTATATCATTGTTCTAATAAAGCTTTCTGTAAATTTCCTGGGACATTTTAATGTCTAAAGCCAAAGAGGATAATGTAACCAAATGGTCTAAAGAAATAAATTAATATGGCCTCTCATAACCTAAGTAGAAAAGGCACTGGTATTATATGCAGAGAATTGAATGTTAGTTTTACTGTTTTCATAATTTGTATGACCTTGGTTAAAATCTTTCATGTCTTAGTTTTTCTTTCTGTAAGATGGGTTATGTTATATCTGCCCACATTAGGATGGTCACTACCTGTGAATATACTTTGTAAAGGTCAAAAATTATATTATTTCTGTATTATTTCTATATGGAGTAAATTGAATTCCAAAAATTTCATCTATGCTTTTCTTTCTAAAACACCAAGCTCAGAGCACTGGGTTGACTCAGTTGGTTAAGTATTTGACTTCAGCTTAGGTTTGTGAGTTCGAGCCCCATCTCTGTCTGCCATTGGCACAGAGCCCACTTTGGATCTTCTGTCTCCCTTTCCGTCTGCCCCTCCCCTGCTCTCGCACACTCTCCTGATCGCTCAAAAATAAATAAACGTTTTAAAAAAAGACTTTAAAATAAAAGACCAAGCTCCTTTAAACGAGGTATACTTTAGTTATACCTAATTAACTTTTTTCAATATTCTATCAAAAATAGATATCATTGTATAGTTATTGATATAGTATCTATTATAATAGAAAAAGGTTTTTCTAAGCCCTACTGAGCAGATACAATCCATTACATACATGTTCATTGTATCCAAAGGAAAAATAAAACTCTCTTCTGTTTTCATCAAGCAGGAAGTTACAACTTGGAGCAAGCACCTAGGCTAACCTCCCACAGAGAGAGGGAGACAGGAAGCCATGTCCAAGATGTCTCCAAGCCCCCCAAGAAAGACATTTCTGGGATATAAAACTGGCTTCTTTGGGTTCTAAAAAGATTCCCATACATCTCAAAGAGACAAAGAGGATTTATAGTTTCAAGTTTTCTAAAGGAAATAATGAAAAAAAGTGAGGAAAGTAGTTCACTTTCCCTTTTGACACAGTCTTTTTATTATTTCTATTTCCCATTACAAATATGAACCAAAAACTTCCTTCTCTTTCCTTTTGTTTTTAGGCTCCACTTAACACTCCCGTAACAGAAGACAGATTTGGAATTTTAACAGAGAAATATAGAATTCCTGTGCCAATTCTTCCAGGTAAGGTATGATAAGTATTTGTAAAATCAGAATTCCATACGTGGAAGGAACTACATCTGACAAAATCCCTTCCTCTTGCAGATGAGAAAACTGAGGCCCAGAGATTTGAAGGACTTACCCGAAGTTATATAGCTAGCTTATAGTAAAACAGGAATAGGACCTGGTTCTTTGCCTTTCAGTCTAGAAGAATTGAGATAGCCTTGTAAGCCAACTCAGAATTTTAATTTAGTGTTATAATGTTGTTTTTAATGATAAGAATTTTATGCCAAAATTATAAAAAATAAATTATGACCGTAAGATAATATATATATTTACATAGAAATCATACATTGATTAGAATTTTTAAATGTTTTATTTATTTTTTGAAAGAGAGGGCACATGTGGGAAAGGGGCAAAGAGAGAGGGGGACAGAGGACCCAAAGCAGGCTCTGTGTTGACAGCAACAAGCCCAGTATGGGGCTTGAACTCACAGACCACGAGATCATGACTTGAGCCGAAGTCAGCCACTCAACTGACTGAGCCACCCAGGAGCCCTTCCATTGATCAGAATTTTTAAATTAAGTATTTATGTATTTTATTTAGATATTTTATTGATAAAATGTCAGACTGATAAGCATATATTTGTAGGTCTTCCGATGAATAATCATGGCAATTACATTGTCCGCTTGGGACATTTAGTAAGCTGGATGGGAGAACAAGCAGAAGCCCTTGGTGTTGAAGTATACCCTGGTTATGCTGCTGCTGAGGTTTGTATACTTTTGTTTTGTTTTTAATATAAGAAGTCATCCCTTTTTCTTTTGAATATAAAACAAGGATAAGTACAAAGGTAAAGAAGTCAATATTTTAGAAGAGCCATGGAATTTCAGAATTGTAAAATTAGAAGGAATCTTGAAAAGATCTAATCCAAAGAGTACTTTAATTCCTTACCTTGTATGTATATCAAGTGATTATCTAATTTACAATTGAATACCATCAGGGATGACATAATCTCTATCTGATGTTTGGATCGTTGATATTACTCTCCTATATTGAACAGAAACATATCTTGTTTTACACTGTAGAACAGATCTGTGCTCTCTTCCAAGGACAGTTTTCCAATTATAATTACACTCTGCTCTCTTCTTCCCCGCTTTCACTCTGGTGTTTTTTCTTTTCTAGGTTAAATAGTCTCAGTTCTTTATACCATAATGTTACTTAGTTTGAGTTCCTTTGGTATTCCTCAGTGCCCTGAGATTCCCTTTTTATCCCCTTTATAAGGTGACACCCCAAATGAAAAAACTGCTTCAAGAGCAGAGCTATTGCCTTCATTCTAGAAACTGTTCTTCTATTTATCAAAATAACTCTTTTGGCAAATATATCATACTGTTGGTTCTAAGTGTTATAGGGAAATGAGTAAAAATAAAATCTCTTACTGGGGCGCCTGTGTAGCTCATTTGGTTAAGCCACTGACTCTTGGTTTCTGCTCCAGTCATGATCTCACAGTTCGTGAATTTGAGCCCCATGTCAGGCGCTGCGCTGGCTGTGCTGAGCCTGCCTGGGATTCTCCCTCTCCCCCTCTCTGCTCCTCTCCTACTCACACACTCTCATTCTCTGTCTCTCTCTCAAAATAAAGATAGATAGATAGATAAAATAAAATAAAATCCCCTACAAACCCAGAAAAATCACCTGTATAAGTTACAAAAAAGTTTTATTATTTAATGAGCATTACACCAAGACTGCAATGCATGCCACAGGCAGTTTGCTAGGGAGATTGCCAAAACAGAAAGAAATCTCACTCTCTCATATAGCCACACAGATACAGTCCATTACATACATTTAATTGTCTTTATCCGGAGGAAAAATAAAATGTCTTGTATCTTTTTGACAAGCAGGAATTTACAACTTGGACCCAAGCACCTAGCCCAGACTCCCACAGAGACAGGGAAATAGATAGAACACCATTCTCCATGGTGTTCACATTTCGAATATGTCTCCAAGGCCCCCGGGAAACACATTTCTGAGATGCAGATCTGGCAGGAGTCTTAAATAAGACTTAAAAACTAGGTCCCTGTATCTCAGAGAGACTTAGGTTTACAGCTAAGTTTTCTAAAGGAAAGAATTGGAAGAATCGACAGGAGGAGGAGTTCTTTTGTTTTTGGCCTCAGAGAAAATTGAAAAAAAAATTTAAGTTTATTTATTTAGAGAGAGAGAACAAACTGGGGTGGAGCAGAAAGAGAAGGGGACAGCGGATCCATAACTGGCTCTATGTTTACAGCAGAAAGCACGATGTGGAGCTTGAACTCATGAGCTAAGCTGTGAGATCATGACCTGAGCTGAAATCAGACACTTAACTGATTGAGCTCCCAGGTGCCCCTCAAAAATTTTTTAAATTTGTTTTTACCTTTACAATATGTAAGTCAAATAAAACACATAGGTCCCTGTATTGTACTTGGTGCCATACTAATTTTTGTTTTCCCGGCTCACATATATGCATTTGGGGCTTGGGACCCAAATGTAGGGTTTTGCATTTCCCTGATTAAAATGTTCTTGACTGGAATCAATGTGAAAGTCACACTTTGTAGAATCTATGATTTTTACTTTTTGTGGACACACACACACACACACACACACACACACAGTCTCTTATACTTTTCTTCTTTTCCTCAGCCCCTTAAAGATCATCATCAATAGATTAATGATCTGTTTGTTGGGTTTTTTTGTACTCTGAGCCAGACTTCAGATCTAGTTCAAAGCCACATTCTACAGTTGATTCATTTTCAGAGTATGAAATAAAACATTTATTATGTTTTTCTTTTCATAGCCATTGCTGCTAATCCCTGTTTCATCTTTCCACACCTGTACTTTCTGTGTGATTCTAGTGTCTGTTTTGTGCTTCCTGTCTGAAGAGCGTTTTCCTCCATAGGGGAATCAGAAGCCAAGTAAGGGGTACAGAGTATTGATTACTGTTTCTCATCCTCAGAATTACACTTTTGACTAGTTTTCCCCAATCCTTCTTGCTCCAAAAATAAACTTTGATCATCTTTGGGCTGTCTTGAGCCTCTTTCTGTTTTGTTTTGTAGTTTCATTTTCTTTGTTTTTTGTTTTTTGGTCTTAGCTCCTTTGGAACAGAGGCTTTCCTGACACTGTTGTCTTCCCACCCACACTGATGGTCTTCATTTGTTATAGGCCCTGATTTTAGGTTCTGTATACACGTTTTTGATATGTCTTCAGAGAGCTTTATGTTTATTTTTCCTGGTTTCTTTAGTGACCTCTGTGTAGTAGCTTTCCACTTTTCTTCTTCATAAAAGTTGTGGCATTTCTTTCATTTCCAACTGTTAGAGCTGTGTTGTTTTATATGGTAGAAGGGAGTATCTTTGGAGTGCCTGGGTGGCTCAGTCGGTTAAGCGTCTGACTTCGGCTCAGGTCATGATCTCATGGTTCGTGGGTTCAAGCCCCGTGTCAGGCTCTGTGCTGACAGCTAGCTCGGAACCTCGAGCCTGCTTCAGATTCTGTGTCTCCCTCTCTCTCTGACTCTCCCCTGCTCACGCTGTCTCTCTCTCTCTCAGAAATAAATGAAAAACATTAAAAATTTTTTTAAAAAAAGAAGGGACTTTCTTTAAAATATGTCTCTTTTTTTGCCTGAATGTCTTAAAGCCTGGATTTTGTAATCTAGAGAACATGTTCACTTTCTTAAAACTCTAAGACTGTTTATTGTTTCTTTTCAAGGTGGTTATGAATCCTAAGGTGATAACAAAATATGTTTTCATTTTAGGTCCTTTTTCATGAAGATAGTAGTGTAAAAGGAATCGCCACTAATGATGTAGGGATACAAAAGGATGGTGCACCAAAGGTAAACATTTGAACAGTTAGGTGGTTAGCAAACTGACAAATTAAAAAAGAGAATCAACTTAAATGCAATAATTTAGTTTTGCTACAAAGTGTACATTAATAGTGTGTGTTAGAATATGATTATTAATGTGGAATTTTTCTCTTGTTAAAAATACAGAAGCATTTTTGAACTAAAAATGACTGAGCAAGTCAATATAATGTTTAAGAATACTTTTTTTAAAGAGAAAAACATGACTCCTACAAATATAGAACAAACATGTGACAAAAATCTTCTTTTCCTCATTAATAAATGACAGACTCGGTGAGATGTTAACAGCCTGTTCAAGGAGAATTCAGAAAACTTACTCATGTGTAGGTCATCAGTCAACTGCATCGCCCCTTCCATAATTTTCATTTCTGTGGACAAGAATTCATTACTCTAAGTAATGCTGATAGTTTTTGACATGATTTTAGTATCTTTTGGTAAATATAAAACTGATTGCTTTCCTTTCATTCAGATATAATCTGGATGGTTTTCAGGTTTTCACAACTCTTATTTTTGAATTTGCAAAGAAAAGCTCTAAGGATATGGCTCCATAAGATTCTCTGGAAAGGACAAGGAGAAAAACACCTTGCTTTCTTATAACAACAGGACAAAACACAAATTAACATCTCAGTAAATTAATTTGTCAATTCATATTTATGTGTTTATTGTCTTAATTTCTCAGCTAGATCAGAAGCTTCATGAGGTACTCCAATGCCTACCATAGTGCCAGGTAATGTCAGGTCCTCAATACATATTTGTTAACTTAGAATTTATCCTTCCTTCTGCCATTCTCGAACAGAATCGGGAATGTAGTGTAGAGTCTCCCCACGGATTTTCCTGTTTCTCACTGCTTCCTGCTTAGAGATAAGCAAATGACAAAGCTCTGGAGTCTTACCTACTTCATTTTTCTTCTAAAGGTTTGACTGGATTTGTCAGAATTATGTGAGGTCTGGGATTCAGTGTGTCCTACAGTAGGGCCCAAGAAGCTTTTTTTTTTTTTATGTTTATTTTTGAGAGTGCAGGGAAGGGGCAGAGAGAGAAACATAGGATCGGAAGTGGGCTCCACACTCACAGCACCAGTATTGTAAGAATATATATACATACAAGGGTGTATGTTTTATAACATTGTTTTTGGTCACAGATAAGCTGGAAACAGAGTGAATAGTTATTATGCATTAGCAGAATAGGTGAACAAGCTCTGGTGTTTCCACATGGACCACTACTATACAGCCTTTGAAAAGAAAAATTTGAACTATAGAGTGACTTGAAAAGATTTTCGTGAAGTAGTATTGAGAAAAGATAAAGAACAGTTTATATGATATGATCCTATTTTTTGTAGAACAAATTAGGAATCAAAAAAATTTGTGTGT
Source organism: Crocuta crocuta (assembly GCF_008692635.1). Classification (NCBI taxonomy): domain Eukaryota; kingdom Metazoa; phylum Chordata; class Mammalia; order Carnivora; family Hyaenidae; genus Crocuta; species Crocuta crocuta. Next base: position 967,353 of record NW_027529554.1, read on the forward strand.
ATGTATCTCAGAGTGTATGTATGTTTATGTATTTGGGTAAAACTGTACATACTAGATTCTTAACATGGCTTATGGATGAAGGGTGATAAAAGGAAGCAGGCAAGAACAAAATAAAAAGATAGTGAGAGGACTTATAGGATGTATATGCAAGTATAATATACATGGATGCATATATATGACACTAGTAAGCATTGTACAAGAAAAAGAGTTACCAGTAAGCATGTGAAAGATGTTCAGACTGTCTGGTAATCAAAGAAATTAATTTATCGGTAAATTAATAATGAGCTAATTTTTACCATTCAGACTGAAAATATTTAGGACCAAGTATATGCATGTAATAAATGCTTTATAATAGTGGAACAGCGTAACTGTCCCACTATTGAGAATTGTTTGAAAAGTTAGGGGAATCTATTCAAGCATTAAAACTGAATGCTGTAGGGGCGCCCGGGTGGCTTAGTCAGTTAGGCGTCCGACTTTCGCTCAGGTCATGATCTCGCGGTTCGTGGGTTCGAGCCCCGCGTCGGGCTCTGTGCTAACTGCCAGCTCAGAGCCTGGAGCCTGTTTCAGAGTCTGTGACTCTCTCTCTCTGACCCTCCCCTGCTCACGCTGTCTCTCTCTCTCTCTCTCCTAGAAATAAATAAAACATAAAAAAAAAACAAAAAACAAAACTGAATGCTGTAGGAGGATGCCTGAGTGGCTCGGTCAGTTAAGTTAATCAAAACTCTTGATTTCGGCTTAGGTCATTATTTCAGTTTGTGGGATCGAGACCCACATCAGGCTCTGCAGTGACAACACGGAGCCTACTTGGGATTCTTTCTCTCCCTCTCTATGCCCCTCCCTCTGCTTGCTCTCTCTCCATCAAAATAAATAAAAAAGTATTTTTAAAAAATGAATGCCTTCGGGACACATGGGTGGCTCAGTCAGTTAAGCGTCTGACTTCGGCTCAGGTCATGATCTCAGGTTAGTGGGTTCAGGCCCTGCGTCGGGCTCTGTGCTCACAGCTAGCTCAGAGCCTTGAGCCTGTTTCAGATTCTGTACCTCCCCTCTCTCACGCTGCTTCTCTCTTGCTCTCTCTCAGAAATAAAAAAATGAATGCCTTCTTTCGTGTATATTGCCCTAGGCAAATCACTAATGTAAAAGCAGTTAAAACAGTTTGTCAGACCAGAATATGAATATTTTTTAAATTGTCAAATGTTGCAATTTATCATGTTTTTATTTTTTAGACAACTTTTGAGCGAGGCCTAGAACTACACGCCAAAGTTACAGTTTTTGCAGAGGGTTGCCATGGACATCTAGCCAAGCAACTATATAAAAAGTTTGATTTGAGGGCCAATTGTGATCCCCAAACCTATGGAATTGGACTCAAGGAGGTATCCTGATTTGCTTTTTATAATTTTAATTTTGAAATATGGAATTTAAGCTCATTTGTATTGTCGTGTAGCTTATAACATTGATATAATTTTATGGTTGTTATATTTTTCATTGACTTGAGATGTTTATTCTGACTAAAAATATTTCAGATATTTTTTAAGGGGCTAGAAAGTACTGCTGATCAAATTCCATTATTATCTAAATTGTATCTACATTTTGTAATTGTTTCATCAAATGTTGCTTGAAGGGTGCCTGGGTGGCTCATCCGAAGATTTCAGCTCAGGTCATATCTCAAGGTTCATGGAATCGAGCCCTGCATTGGGGTCCACACTGACAATGTGGAGCCTGCTTGGGATTCTCTTTGTCTGCCCCTTCCCTGCTTGTACTCTCTCAAAATAAACAAACTTTAAAAAAAATGTTGCTTGAAATCAAAGTCTTGAACTTGAAAATATTTTTTAAGTTTACTTATTTATTTTGAGAGAGTGAGAGCAAGAGCAAGAACATGCATGCATGAATGGGGGAGGGTTAGAGGGAGAAAGAAAGAATCCCAGGCAGGCTCCACACTGTCAGTGCAGAGCCCAACACTGGGGCTCGGACTCACATACTGTGAGATTATGACATGAGCCAGAGTCAAGAGTCAGAAACTCAATCGACTGACCCAAAAATATTTGTAATATTCATTTTTTTTTCATTGTAATGCCATCTGACCTAATAAGATTTGACCTGATACCCATATGCTGTTTGTAGGGTGACCGTGTCTTACAAGAATTGTTTCTTCAGAATTGCACTGTGAAGATAATTTAGTTTATGAAATATATACTCAGCCACAGTATATTGTTTTGAAGCCTAAAATTTAATTAGGTTAAATATTGTATATTTTCTCAATTTATCCAATCTCTGTCTCCCAAGCCTTAGGCTTATTAGAATGTAAAAAATTCATTATAACCCTTTTGTTTAATTTTTTTTTAGGGTAAAGCTCAGAAAGTTTCAAATTCTGTATATAACTAGATTTATTGTGAGTAAGTCTTAATCACATGATATTATCTGATTTTTAGATAATATTTCAGATGGAAATTGTTTAAAATGTGAAACTTACCATTCTGAAAACAGATGAGCCATTTGTTTCATTTGGGGAGGAGGGAGTGCAGGAAAGCATAAACTATATTATTGAAGAATAACATATATACTGTAAAGCGACAGATCTTAAGTATACAGCTCAATTTTTGTAACCCCTGTAACCACCACCCAGATCAAGATATAGATCATTACCAGCACCCCAGAAGTTTTCCTCAGCTCTTCAGTGGTGTTTCCTATAGACTTTGTAAGTTTTCTGACCTGTTTCTTTAGCCTGGCTTATGATGCTACGATTTGATATAATTTTCTTTGATATGTAAAGTACTTTTTTTGTGTTTCTCTTATTATAGTTTTTTGCTTGAAACTCTCATAACTATAAGACATAAAAGTTGGCAAGTTATATATATTGTGGTGATAGAAAATATTTAATACTCTAGGACTTTTTTTTTTTAAGTTATGGATTATTGATGAAAAGAAGTGGAAACCTGGGAGAGTAGATCACACTGTTGGTTGGCCCCTGGACAGACATACTTACGGAGGCTCTTTCCTCTACCATTTAAACGAAGGTGAACCCCTGATAGCTCTTGGTTTTGTGGTAAGTTACATGCCCATTATGGAAAATTCTACTGCTAAAGTCATTGGATCATCCAGTGGAACTCTGGAGCATGTAAAATGCTTTTTATTTAAAAAACTGCTTTTCATTTAAAGGTCACTTTCTAATTTTGTCAGTCTGTAAAGTGCTTGTGGCTATTATAGGCATTAGTCTATAGCTTTTTAAACACACAAAGCTTTAGGAATACTAGCTACTAAATGCCCAACGCTACGCTAGATGCTTCCCTGAGAATTCTAAGTAAGTTTCATAATAATCCTAAGAAGTAAGTGTGTCTTTTTTTTTACTGACGGGACACTGAAGTCCAAACAAGTTAAACAACTTTCTCAAATACAGCCATTAAATAACAAGAGGCAGGATTCACACCTGAGTCGGTGTGACTTCAAAGCCCAGTTTCCACTATGGCATTCTGTCACTAAAAATGAATGCAGCACTGGGTTTGAGTCTATAACTTTTAAATGTAAGCATTTTCTCCCTTTTTGGCTACTTATATCTTTGTAGTAAATTACATCTTGAACATTGCAAGGAGTGGAAAAAATAAGAGTTTCTGTGCCTTGCAGTTGGTGGCAACTTTCTAATGTCATAATTAGACTTGAATGTGATACATTAAATTTTTGCATTACTGCTGTTTTTTGACAGCCAGCCAAGCGTTTAGTGTATCATTTTTGTATAGTTATTCCAGTGGCTTAATTTTTAGAGCAAAAAAAGGTGTTTGGTTATGAATTTCAGCATTTTGATAATGCCTTGTAAAATGTAAGCTCTAATATTTCTTGTCCTCTTAAGTAAGATTACATTCTGTTTCTTCATTTGTGCCTTAGTAGTACCATGTATAGCTTATTAGTTTATTCCCAGAGTGGGTATTGATAAATAAAAAATAATTAAAGCTCCTTTCGTAGAAACATAATGTTAGCCACTTACCTACAAATACTTTTCTAATTTGGACTTGTATTTACAGAGCACAAGGTTTTATTAATAAGTTCTACATTTTAAAAGTGTGGCCAAATATGAACACATGGTATCCTTTTGTTTGCCATTTCTTTTCCAAACAGCTTTTATTTAGTTATTTAAGTTTGGGTTACTACCTATATTTCTCCAAGTACTATTGAGTACAAGAAATTTAATGTACATGCTTTCTCATAAATATTGCTCACATTTTAGTTTGATGTAATTTAAAATAAAAATGTCTAACTATATAAATTTATCAGATTTAAATATAAAAATTTCAAGGTTGGTCTAGACTACCAGAATCCATATCTGAGCCCATTTAGAGAGTTCCAGAGATGGAAACACCATCCCAGCATTCAGCCGACATTGGAAGGTGGAAAAAGGATTGCATATGGAGCCAGAGCTCTGAATGAGGGTGGCTTTCAGGTAAGTCTTCTAATTTTTATTTATTTCTGTATTATAAAGTAAACATTGAACATATAATGTATCAAATTTAGATAAAGAATAGAAAATTATAGGAAGAAACTTTAAGCAGCACATGGAGTGTTTATAAAACTGTCATACCATAGTTTAAATAAATTATACCATGAATTTAGTTTTAAGAATATATTGACTTCTTCCCATACTTTGGATGAATGAATAAAGAAGATTATATACAATGGAGTATTACTCGCAATCAAAAAGAATGAAATCTTGCCATTTGCAGCTATGTGGATGAAACGAGAGGGTATTATGCTAAGCAAAATTAGTTAGAGAAAGACAAATATCATATGACTTCACTCATATGAGGACTTTAAGATACAAAACAGATGAACATAAGGGAAGGGAATCAAAAATAAAATAAAGAAGAGGAACAAAACATTAAGAGACTCGTAAATACGGAGAACAAACAGAGGCTTGCTGGAGGGGTTGTGGGAGGGGGGACGGGCTAAATAGGTAAGGGGCAGTAAGGAATCTACTCCTGAAATCATTGTTGCACTATATGCTAACTAACTTGGATGTAAATTAAAAACTAAATAAATTTTTTAAATAAAGACTATATTGATTTCTTGAGATAAATTTATAGGCTTCTTGTTTGTTGGTTGGTTTTTAACCAGAAAATTAAAACTATGTGATCCAAGATATTTTCCTTTACTCCTTAGCTGCCGGGAAACAAAGACAGATTTAGTTTTCCACAAAGGTAATTAACTAATCCCAACTACCTAGTAATACTCATGCCTTTTAGGGGGCCTCTGGCAAGCTTTTACCCTGAATTGTTCTATATTAGTATATGTTCAAAATAAATCTTACCAAGTGCAGTTAATGTATTAAGTATATATAAACAATGAAATAATCAATGATAAAAGCTGTTAGTACTGTTATAAAAATATCAAACATGTAAGATGATCTTAAAAATTTGCTCTAAAGTCTATACCAAAATGTTTTGAAGCAAGTTACATATCTTCTCTGGCTTTATGGGACCATCTGTAAAATAAAGATGATCCCTTCTGTCTCTAATATTCTAGGAATCTAGAACTATCTTAGAGACCGAACATCTTTTTTTTTTTCCTGTTGTAAAAGTAACAGATAACAGAAAATGGTGGTAGGTGAGTAACAACCTTTAAAGTGAAGTTCTAAAGTACTTTATTACTGTAAAAATAATTTATAAAGTCCAATAAAATCATAGCTAAATTATAAATATAATCACTAGAATCTTAAAATAACAGTGTCCCTAAATGCTGTTGCTGTGAAATTACTCTCATGAATAATTTGGTTTTGTTTCTAGAGTAGTAATTCATTTGCAACAAAGATCTATTAAATTACATAATTCTATTCAAGCCCATTCGGCTCTTTTGCATATTGTCCATAATACCTGTCAGTTTAACTCTACTCATTTTTATAGTATGAAGTTTCCAGTATTTAATAGGACATACAGATTTTTATTTAAAAACATCTGCCTTGTGTATTTCAACCTCTCAGAAGGTTTTTTTAGATTGGCGGGAAGAGTTGACCATGCACATGCACACACATTTTACTTACATTTTCTGACTTAAAGATTCCTTAAGAAGCAACGATTTGGAAAATTCAGCTTGAATTATTTGAGCTAACAAATATGACTTTTTCCTCGTTTTTTTATTTTTAAAATCCTACTTATTTTATAACAAAGTTTGTACCCCTTAATCCACTTTGCATATTTTGCCCTCCCCTCACTTGCCTCTCCTCTGGCAATTACCAGTTTGTTGTCTTTATAAATGAGGTAGTTTCTGTGTACGTGACTTTTTATTTCTCTTATTTTAGTCTGTACCAAAACTTACCTTTTCTGAAGGATTTCCAACTTTGTGGTTTCATGTCCCAGAATACATCCTTTTCCAGTGAAATCTTTCCTCAGTTCATAGTTCCTTAGCAAGATGCACAGCTGCCAACAGCACCGCCCATACATATGGTTAGGATCCTCACAGGATTTGAAAATCATTTTGCTTGGGGCACCTGGGTGCCTCTGTCAGTTAAGCTTCTGACTTCAGCTCAGGTCATGATCTCACAGTTTGTGGGTTCAGGTCCCAGGTCAGTCTCTGTGCTGACAGTTCAGAGCCTGGAGCCTGCTTTGGATTCATTCATTCTCTCTCTCTCTCTCTCTGTTCCTCCCCTACTTGTGCTCTTCTTCTCTCAAAAATAAACATTTTTTAAAATTAAAAAAATAAAAATAAAAGTCCAGTTTGCTTGAGCCATAAGATTTTTATTCTTAGGGTTAAATACCAGTTTGGAACAACTAGCACTAAAAATCTATGCCCTTTAATTAAACTTCACAGTCTGCTGGTTCTTGAATCAAACTGAGTGTTGGCAAGGCCACAGTCCTGTTTAAGTGTTGTCATTATTCAATTCCTAACTATTATCTCTTTTCAGCTAGTAATATTCTGGAAAACCCTTTCCCACTCTTATCTACTTTGCTTTTTGTTTATTTGTTTTTCTTTTTATTTTTTTCTTGTCTACTTTATGATCTTGATTTCATGCTCTTTTATCTAGGTGGTTCTGATATTGAGTTTGATCTGGGAACTATAATCATAAATGCATTCCCTACATGTACTGAACAAGGACCTGAACCCTGATCGGTTTTATACCAGCATTCCCTCTGCCCTCCAGCTTCGCTTCTCACCACCTCACCCTTGTAGTTAGAATTCTGTAATTGATAGAAACTGTGGCCACAGATCTTGCAGCTGATGACACTGGTTTCCGTGTTCATCCTCCTCCCTCTGTGGCTCCTTCAGCACCATCAGCCAAACGCTTGCCACCCACCACTTTCTCAACAAAGACTTATGGTTTACTTTAGGAAGCCCTTAAGGAAGTAAAAGCCAGAAGGAGGAAAGAACAACTCTGCCCTGGTCCTCTCTTCTATCGTTTTCGACCTATAATTAGAATAACATTTTCCCGTGCAAACAATCTAACTTAGCTACTACATTGTATTGTATATATGACCTCTTACTGGCTAATTCAAAAAATAGCACTACCTTTTATTACATTGCTTTTCATAAGAAGTATATACTGAGGCCCAAACAACTGTCTTAAATTTATTTTGGGGGCGCTTAGGTGGCTCAGTTGGTTAAGTGTCTGACTTGATATCAGCTCAGGTCATGATCTCACGATTTGTGAGATTGAGCCCCACATTGGGCTCTGGGCTGACACTGCAGATCCTGCTTGAGATTCTCTGTCCCTGTCTCTCTGCCCCTCTCCCCAACTTATGCTCTCACTCTCTCAAAATAAATAAATAAATAAAATGTATCTTGGAAATTCAACTTATTCTTAATTAAAATATATCTTTAAAGTAGTAGCTAATTAAAATGAGCAAATCAGAGGACTCTAGATGCTGGTGAGGATGTGGAGAAACTGACATCCTCCTACACTGTTGGTGGGAATGTAAACTGGTGCAGCCCCTCTGGAAAACAGTGTGGAGGTTCCTCAAAAAATTAACAATAGAACTCCCCTATGACCCAGCAATAGCACTGCTAGGAATTTACCCAAGGGATACAGGAGTGCTGATGCATAGGAGCACATGTACCCCAGTGTTCATAGCAGCACTCTCAACAATAGCCAAAACATGGAAAGAGCCTAAGTGTCCATCAACGGACGAATGCATCAAGAAGATGTGGTCTATCTATACCATGGAATACTACATGGCAATGAGAAACCATGAAATCTGGCCATGTGTAGCAACATGGATGGACCTTGAGGGTGTTATGCTGAGCAAAATAAGTCAGGCAGAGAAGGACAGCTACCATGTTTACACGTGTAGGAGGATTAGGAGGAACTTATGGAGGACCATGTGGGAGGAGAAAGGGAAAAAATAGTTGGGGAGAAGGAGGGAGGCAAACCATGAGAGACTCTTGAATGCTGAGAACAAACTGAGGGCAGGTGAGATGGGGGTAGGGGAAGGGGGATGATGGGCATGGAGGAGGGCACTTGTGGGGATGAGCACTGGGTGTTATATGGAAATCAACTTGACAATAAACTATTAAAAAAAACGACTACCCTGTATGTTATCTAACTTGAATTAAAAAAAAATAAAGTAGTAGCTAATTGTTATGATACCATGATTAGAATTTAAGTTTCCATCTCTAGATATCAAAGTAAAATAAAATGAGGATATAGAGTTAACATCCTTTGTAAATCATCTGTTACCAAGAATTGTTTGTGAAAGCAGATTACAATTTAGATAATAGTTGTTTCAGTTTAGAGAGTATTTTTAGACATGGATATGTAAAAATAAAAACATTTAAATATGTTAATTGCTGGTCATTAATCTGTCTCATGTAAGTTAGGGGGAGGAAGAGGAAGAAGTCTTAGAAAAATAGAAATAGTCTAATCCTCATTCTTAAAAGGGAGGGGGGCTGGGGGCAGGACAGGGGGAACTGCCCTTGTGATTTTTTCCTTCAAATTTTTCCCTACAGCTTTAGAAGACTTTAAGAGACTGTACTTTGTAATATTGTTTTGCTTGTTTAATTTGGACTAAAAATGCACTTTGAATGTTTCTTTCCTTCAGTCCATACCAAAGCTCACCTTTCCTGGTGGTTTACTAATTGGTTGTAGCCCTGGTTTCATGAATGTTCCCAAGATCAAAGGTTCCCACACAGCAATGAAAAGTGGAATTTTGGCAGCAGAATCTATTTTTAATCAACTAACTAGTGAAAATCTCCAATCAAAGACAATAGGTAAGAAATTCCTATTTAAAGCAAAGAAAATTGTCAGGGTCTTCATTGGGATATTAAAAAAGAATCTTTTTGGGGCACCTGGGTTGAGCATCCAACTTCAGCTCAGGTCACGATCTCACGGTTTGTGGGTTCAAGCCCCGCATCAGGCTCTGTGCTGACAGCTAGCTCAGAGCCTGGAGTCTGTCTTCGGATTCTATATCTCCCTCTCTGACCTTCCCCTGCTCATGCTGTCTCTCTCTCTCTCTCTCAGAAATAAGTAAAACATTAAAAAAAGAAGGATCGTTTTAGACATACGTAGTTAGTATACAGATAAATAAAAATAAATACAATTAAAAATCTTGAGTTCTTTTTTATGCATATTTCAACTGACATTTAAAAGATACGTATTGTATCTGTCCCTTTGCACAAAGCATTCAGATGTGTGCTGTGCAAAGAAAACTAATCTCAGTAATTAGATTTTTCTAGCAATGTTCTGTTTTATTCACATCAAAAGTATAGTAGTACCAATGATGTTTCACCTACTTAGAAATTATTTAGAGTTTGGGGTGCCTGGCTGGCTCAGTTGGTAAAGCATATTCTTTCTTGATCTTGGGGTTGTGAGTGTAGAGATTGGTTAAAGAAACTTAAAAAAATTTTTTTAATTTAAAAGAAGAAATGATTTCAAGTTTGACAGTACTGCATTATGTTTCCTGTATGTAATATACACGCTAAGATACCTCACACAGACTGAGTGAGGTATCTGCAGGCTGAAAACAGAAGAGCTTTGTACGCTGCACAACCCAGCAGCACCTTTTCCTTTGCAGGCTTTGCCCTGTGCCGTGGTGCAGAGAAGAGCTAACAGGGAAAACGTCTGTAAATCTTAATCTATGAAGGCCCTGTAGTACTTCTCAATTTTTCTCGAGATAAAAGCCTAAGTTTTCGTACTCATCTGATTTCATCTCTTTTACTCTCCATTCCAGCCACACTGGCTTCTTTACTGTTCCTGAAACACACCAAGCATGTTCCCATCTCATGGTCTTTACTCATTGCCGACTCCCTCGCTCCCTTTACCTTTGCTCAAATGTCACCATGCTCGCATTCATGGTGGCCTTACATTCACCAGACCAGTTAATTTGCAACACACACACAGCACTCCCAAAACTGCCGCCATCCCACACACAGGTTTTTTTTTTTATATAGTATTCTCCCCCTTATGGGGAGGTACTTATTTATCAGCTTTATCTCCTGCCTCTTGGAGAGAATGTTCCAGCAGAGCAGGGAGTTGGTTCACTATAAATCCCAAATACCTGGCACATAGTAGCAACTCAATAAATAGATAATTTGATAAATAAACCTTACTCCTTAGAACTCCAAGTAATAAATGTTCCTCCAGGTAAAAGTATGAAACCTGATTATGCCTTTCGGGTATCTTTGTAGAAAGGGAGGCCTAGGATGTGGGAGAGGAAGGAGATGGGTAGAACATAGAAAAGGCAAGAGGCTACTTCAGGGAGAACAGAATAGGTAAGGAGTTTAATTATTGAGCAGTGGAATTTTTTTCTGATTTTCTCTTTCCTTGTTGGGACCACCAGCCACACTTTCACCTTCTCATGTACACATAGCACCAGCACAGAGACAGTACTGAAGCAAGTAGATCACCAAAGACGGGATTGAGGATTACCCCCTGAGGGAGAGCGAACGGAGCCAGAACAGGAAACAGTGACTGGAAACTGCATAGTCACTATGGAGTTTGTGAAAGTTAAGAAGAACCAGTTAAATGCATGCAGCAAGTTTTAGGTATGGTTATAATTTCCTAGGGCTGCCACAACAAAGTACCACAAACTGGGCTGCTTAAAACAACAGGAATTTATTGAGTTCTCTAGGCATTGATAGGACCTCACTCTCTGCTGTCTCTAGTCTTCTTGCCCCTCCCAGCTTTCTGATAGCCCCAGACATTCCTTGGCTTATGGCAGAATAACTCCAGGCTCTGCCCCTGGTTTCACTTCTCTTCGTCTCAGGAAGGACCCACTCTATTCCAATCTGACCTCAACTAATTATGTCTGCAGTGACCTTATTCTGACTCATCCTGACACACTGGGGGTTAGGACTTCAAAATAATCTTTTTTGGGGGGACACGATTCAACTTAGAAGTGTTTCATTTAATCAGTTAATAAATTTTTCACTTTTATAGATAGCATGAACTCTTTAATGTTTCAGGTTCATTTCAGTTTTGAAATAGATTTTCTGTGCTACTAGCTTAAGAAATGAAATGTCTTACTGCCTGTTAACATGTATCAAATGGTTATCTTTTTTGGAAGATGCCAACATTTATACGTGAAATATTCTTCTGATATGGTAGCACATGACCACCTGTTTAAATTTACTTAAGATTCTCCCATCAGATATTTCAGTAGCGAAATACCTTGATAAAGTACTTTATACTCCTTGAGGTGATTTGACACTTAACATTTCATTTTTTTAATGAAAGGACTCCATGTAACTGAGTATGAGGACAATTTGAAGAAATCATGGGTGTGGAAAGAGCTATATTCTGTTAGAAATATAAGACCATCCTGCCACGGAATACTGGGTGTATATGGTGGGATGATTTACACTGGAATCTTTTACTGGATATTTAGAGGAATGGAGCCATGGACTCTAAGACATAAAGGTAATTCCAACATATTTGAGTATGAATATTATAATCATTTACTGCTCATGAATGGGGAGCTCCTGGCTGGCTCGTTCAGTAAAGCATGTGACTCTTGATCTTGGGATCAGAGTTCTAGCCCCATGTTGGGGGTAGATTTTACCTTTAAAAAAAATTTTTTTTTTAAATCCTCATGTTTAGTATCCATTAGAGAAAGTAAATTTTTTTAATGTTTTGAACTTGTCTTAGTAGAGAAATAATGAACTCAGTATCTTTAACTGTGTGTTGTTACCGTAAGAGGGCTAAAGTCATTTCTTTGGTAGAATATTTTCAAGTTTTCATAAAAATGTTTGAGAAAGTACTTTTACATTAGTGTTTTTTATTAAACATCTTCCTCAAAATGGTTTAAGGTTCTGACTCTGATCAGCTCAAGCCAGCCAAGGACTGCACACCTATTGAGTATCCAAAACCTGATGGACAGATCAGTTTTGACCTTTTGTCATCTGTGGCCCTGAGTGGTACTAATCATGAGCATGACCAACCAGCACATTTAACCTTAAAGGATGACAGTATTCCTGTAAATAGAAATCTGTCAATATATGATGGACCAGAACAGCGATTTTGCCCTGCAGGTCAGTAATGTGATTTCCATCCATTCCTAAAGTATGTATATATATACACACATACACACACAAACACTAAAACACTAGGGTATAGCCACATTCAGCTCCAAGAAATAGTCCTAGACATAATTCATCAATGAATACTGTATCCTTAAGCATGAACTTTCTACTAGAATTATAATAGGAACTGGGTCTCAAGTGATATCGTAGAAGAGTATGTAGATAAGAGAAAATTAGTACATTCTGGACAAAGAACTGGATTGTAAACTCTTTGAGGGCAGAGGCCTCGACTGTGTTTTAACTTTATTTTTAAATCAATTTTGTCATCACACTGGTTTGTAAACCCTTTGAGGGGGAAGGACTGGATCTAATTGTCTTTTCAGTTGTAGCACACTTAAAACTGGAGCTCAAAAACTGCTAAATGTTGTTCCCTTGTTAAGAAGACTCAGCCAAATACTGTTGTACCTTCTACTTTTATCTATAATTTATACTAACAGCAATAGCACACATAATATTCTCTATAGGTAAACATTCAGTACACCTTTAAGGTTTCTGTAGCTACTGTTTCTAGGGGTTCAATTTTTCTACGTTTTAATTTTGAAAGTCAAAATAGGTACTTCATAATAATATTTATTTTTCCTTTCAGGAGTTTATGAATTTGTACCTTTGGAACAAGGTGACGGATTTCGGTTACAGATAAATGCTCAGAATTGTGTGCACTGTAAAACGTGTGATATTAAAGATCCAAGTCAGAATATTAACTGGGTGGTACCTGAAGGCGGTGGAGGACCTGCTTACAATGGAATGTAAACTACAAGATTTCATTTGCAGGCACTTGTGATACTTTCTTTAAAATGTATGGCAAGCTAACTTTAAATGTTTAGAAGTCAAAAGATTGTCAAACTATCTTACCGCATATTACTGAGCAGGATGTTCATAAAATTATCAACGAAATAAAAATTTTATATTTACACCTAAAATTGTCCCATAAAAAATTATGATTATGCCTCTCACATAAAACTTTATAAATGAGGTAGCATCTGCTTACCTCTTTAATTCCTCAGAGATTCAGTAGCAAAAGCAAATACACCATTGGCCTTTAATGTGTACTGGACTTGTCAAATTCAAGACTTCAAGTATAAATGTGCATTTTTCTAGACCATAGGTTAGCATCCAGCCCATCACTTTTCTTATGAATAATTTTACTGGAACACAGCCAGTGCCCAGTGGTTTACATACTGTCTGTGGCTACAACTGTAGAACCGAGTAGTTGTGACAGATGATAATGGTCCACAAAGCCTAAAATATTTACTCTCTGGCCCTCTGGAGAAAGTCTGCCAACCCCTGAACATGTATATTTGTATTATATGTAAGTATAAAAATACCAGCAAAAAACCAACCACAGAGAAATACATCAAAGAATCAAGGGAAACAGTATACAACCTTAAGCTTTAATCTGCTTATTCAACAGATGTGTCTTTAGAAGATTAGAAACAGGCTGGACACCATTATTCTTTGTGACTAATGCATGTAGCCATTTAAAAAAAAAAACCTCACTGTATTTTGTAACATCATTTTATCAAGAGTGAATCCTTTTTGGTATTCCTAAACTGTAAACAATGGGAAACTGAAGTATCAAAGGAAACACATCAGGGATCACCTTTAACAGATAAAAGCCTTTACTTATTGCCTTTATACAGTCAATGCATATTTAAGTAAAACTGAATTCCTTATTAGGCAAACATTTTTGCATATGCTGCCTTCTCTTTATCTTTCTGTGCCTTTATCTTCTGTTTGACTTTCAGCAATTCTGCCTGGATAGCTGTAAAATAAATAATAGGAGTTATTTCTCAAAACATCCAAAAAATTAAGATACTGAACAAACTGATGTTTAGTATGACCATTAATGCCTCCCCCCCACCATTGATTAAACTCTTCTTGTCCAGAAAGTAACTGAGCTCTATTAACAGTATTTTACTGAGAAAGCAATCACACAAACACAAAAACCATGAAACATAATTTTAGAAGACTCAATTTGAAAGAAGTCTAAATTATATGTAGATTTTGCCTTCTCTCTCTCCATTAGAGAAGACAGTTAAGTGCCTTTCCTATTTTACTTTAGTAATAAACTAAAGATATATTTTAATATCTAGGCCTAGTATCACTATTTGTAGCATGCACTATTTGAAAAGCAAATTTTTGTCCTCTAACTTTCCAAAGTCTTTCTAAAACATATATCTAGTAGCTAGAATATTTATATTATGGCCTCATTCAGCTTAAGGAATGGTCCCAAACATTAAACTCATCATAAATACTGTATCTTTTAGTGCTGTGCTTTCAACTAGAATTACAGTAATAGGAACCAGATCTCAAATGATACAATAGAAAAATAGTATTCAGATGTGTGAAAAATCAATATTCTGAAGAGACCAGAATGTAAGCTCCTTGAGGGCAGGGACCTTGACTTGTTCACTGCAGTCAATGCCTCGCCCAATAATAGGCATTCTGTAATATCTGTAGAACAAGTAAGTCTCTAAGTGGCAAAAAGTACAGTGGGTTCATGCAGATGAATTCTTACAGGACAAAATGAACTTTCACTGTGAAAAGTGCCAACTTACCTTTATCTTCTGGTGCTATCTCCTGAGCTTTCTTAAGATCAGCCTTTAATTGAAATAACATTTAAAGAAATTAGATATGTGACTTATGAAGGTGGTTGTCTTAAAAGATTAAAATTTAGAACAAAATTTTACCAAAGCCTGATCGTATTCTTTTAATCCTTGCCATCCTTGAGCTCTACGGTATAATGCTTTCGTATTTGATGGATCCATTTCAAGAGCCTACAAGAAATTGTAAAATTAATATTTTTATCTAAATGTTAAGAATTAAATATATGTGTTAGATTTGAATTTACTGCCAGTCAGCTAAAAATCAACCCTTCACTGCTCTGTGATAATGGAGCTGGATGGACCCTGTATATCCCCTCTCTGCCAGCTGGCACATTACCTTTCGTCAGTAGAGGGCACTAAACGGACATGGATGAGAAAAGCTGTTTCTCTTCTAGCAGGTGCATTTCTCTCAGGCCCCTGCACTGAACTTGGTCAACAGCACTACTTGGTCAACAGTGGCTCCCTGCAGGCAACTTCATAAGCACTACAGAGAATCCCACAAGTTTGGTACCCATTAAACTTCTCTGCCACTGAGTAAGTCCTAGCCATCCCCTCTCCAACGAAGTGCAGATCTCAGCCTAGGGGCCTTCAAGAGATGACTTCTATAACAAATATAAATTCACAAATATATATACATGTGTATCTATATATAGATAGATCTGTATCTGCTATTCCCATCTTCTTTAGAATCCTCTTTACTAGCCAATGTTTCATTATTCCAATCCCCTCTTACATAATTCTTTTACATTAAGCTTTCTCTTTTCAAATTACTATATAGTTTCTATCTCCTGATTGGGCCCTAAATGATCAGAGAAAAGCCATTATGAATAAAAATTTGTTACACTCTTTACTTGAAATCTATGAGTTTTTTGAAGGAGCAGTAGTAACATTTAATAGGTCTCTCCTCTGAAAATAAACATTTTAAAAATAATCTATTTTATTTACTTCACATCTTCTAAAGGTCAATACTAAAATTTTACTGAAAAAGGCATATTATCTGCCTCACAAAGGTCAAAAAGAAATCCAGAGTGGGGGCATCTAGCTGGCTCACTCAAGTCAGTGGACCATGTCACTCTTAATCTCAGGGTTGGGAGTTCAAAGCCCACATTGGGCATGGAGCCTACTTTAAAAAAAAAAAAAAAGAAAGAAAAAGAAATCCAGAGTGAAGACCAATCTTTTCCTTGGATAAATGTTTTCCTCTGCTGTATGCTCCCTTCTAAACATATTCTTAACCCATATTCTACGTATCCTACAAAATTAGGATCTCATGTTTTTTAAAAAAGATTTTAAGTAATCTCTATACCCAGCATGGGGCTCAAACTTGTAACCTCAAGATCAAGAGTCACATGCTCTACCAACTGAGCTAACCAAGTACCCCAGATCTCATTTTATTTCTACTTGCTCTGGGCATAGCTGACTTAATTATATAGCTTAATGTACAATATATATAAAAATTACTGGAGATGGTGTTTCTAAAATACAGTTTGGAAAATTTTTCATACAATACAAAGAATGTCATAATTGATTAAGAAGGTAATACTGCCACCTATCTAGCTTTATCAGTCAGTATTCCTTGATGTCTCCATAAAGACAGGTGACCTTTGAGTGTCCCAGTAGTATCCATTCTCCCTATATAAATCCTGAGGACCCTAAATGGAAACTGACTCCCTCCTCAGCCAAATAAAAAGTTCCTTGAGACTATGAGTCTTTTAACTAAAAGACCTAATCTCAGGGTGCCTCGGTGGCTGGTTCAGAATCTGACCTTTGGTTTTGGGTCAGGTCATGATCTCATGACTTGTGAGCTGGAGCCCAGCTTCAGGCTCTGCGCTGACAGCGTGGAGTCTGCTTGAGATTCTCCTTCTACCTCTCTCTCAAAAATAAACATATATCTTTAAAAAAATATTACTTAAAAAAAAAAACACCACCATCAAATCTGTTAGGTGCTTAACATGTGCCCAACACTGTGCTAAATGTTTTACATGTTATATAATCTTTGTAACAAAACAATGAGGCAAGTATTATTTTCATTCAATATAAAGATGCTGGGGCACCTGAGTGGCTCAGTCAAACATCTACCTTTGACTTCGGCTCAGATCACAAGCTCACAGTTCATGGGTTTGAGCCCCGCATCGGGCTCTGTGCGGAGAGTACTGTCTGCTTAAGATTATCTCTCTCCCTCTCTCTCCACCCCTTCCCCTCTTGTGCTCTCTCTCTCAAAATACATAAACTTTAAAATAAATAAATAAAGATGTTAAAACTCTCTAATATTAAGACTTACCCAACACAAAGTTAGTAAGAGAAGTCTAACAAAAACACCCAAGTCTGACTGGCTCCAAAACCCATATTCTTAATCATTCCTGGCTTTCTCTTCTAATGCCTAGCACACAATAGGTGCTCAATTTGTTAAATGAATAAATGAGCTGATACTCTGCTCTGAGGAGAAAAGTAAAGTTATCTTCAAAGGTATTAAGTTACACAATGTTATAAGCTAAATGAATGGATTAACAGGAAGAACTAAAGGTCCAAAGTATTTAGATATAAAATGACTTTTAAATTATGTTTCAAGTCCCATTAGGTCCTTTGTAATAAAATATATTAATGTATATAAAACTGTTTTTGTTCAAGTTGATAAATCACAATCCAACTCCTCCAAAAAGTCAGATGTCAAAGAGACTTACCTGCAAACAACTGTCAATTGCTCCTTGCCAATTTGACATCTTCAGTTTACAAGCACCAATATTCAGCACGCAGCTTAAAGCTATAGGTTGCAGCTTCAATCTATCTGCTTTCTCAATAACAGCCTTTGAACCTTCCACATATCTGAAGAATACATTAATAAATGTATTTATTATATATAATGCTACATGCGACTTACTCTGCTCGTTCAACTATGTCAAATTATGTCGCTTCTGACACAAAAAGTTCATCAAATGCTAACATTAATATTCTCAATGATCACAATCTTATTTTCTTTTAAAAGATTTATTTTTATTTGTTCCAACCTTTTTCCCCAGTGTTCAAAGAAACCAATTTAACAAAACCCCCAAATCTAAAGATAATCATGCACTACTAATTATATAAAAACTCAGATCTCCATTATGTACTTTCCAATGTAATTATGTTTGGGCCAAGGTTCTAACTGTGGGAGAGGGAATGGAATGAGTTGAGTCTGAACTGTATTTTAATACAGGATGACTTTGACGACTCTGAACTGTTGACTTCGAACTGTTATTTTAATAGACTTCTTAGCTCTGCCCATGGAAGAAGGCCCAGAAATGATGAGCACACCTGGCCCTCAGAATCTGGTTTCTAAACTCTATGCCCCAATAAAAATAACCAGCCTCCTTGGAGAAACTGCTAATACCAAATCCGGAAACAAGATGAACATGGGACACCTTGTGCCAGAAAGCAAGCAAGTGCTCACAGACTAGTAGGAACATGTTAAACGGATACAGGAAAGTTGGCTTCCACTGGACAAATTGGAACCCTTTGAACATCAAAAAGAACAACAGTATACTAACAAGTTGAACTGAAAAAAAATCCACAGAGCTACAGGGATGCTAAAAAGGGAGGGGGAGCAGGAAAAGGCTCTTTCAAACATTAGAATGCCAGCTATTAACTGTAGAATTAATAATAAATTAGAAAATCAGTTCTGTGACTATCAATGTAATAACTGATTCAGGCAAAGATCTTCAACGATGCTAAAACCCACTGGATGAAAGAAAGATTAAGAGCTGGATATTTACACAATTTCACAGTATCACTTCACAAAGTACTTATTATTTACAAAAGGGAAAAGGTACTTTTTATGACAAAACCCATTTGGCTAATGCCACTTTAACCAAATGCCAAAACTCAAAACAGGCCAAACTGACATGTGTTTTCAGGATGTGATATCATTGGAAATATTCAACACCACCAATTTAAGCAGTCTTGCCAAAATATTTAACCTCAAAATAATCTTGAGGGAGCAATCAAATACAGATGGAATTCCATAAAACAAATGACTTAAGACTGGACAAAATACAAATGATTTAGAAAACCAAATGTAAAATAGGAACTACTAAAGATAAAAAGAGACCAGAGACATAAAACAAACAAATAATTAGGGAAATCTATATGGATTAGACATTAGATAATATTACTGGATCAATTTTATTCTGGGGGTCTTTCAGTGGTCCTGAAGATTATGTAGAAGCATGTTTTTGTTTCTTAGGAAATACTTGCTAAACTAGTTAAGAGGTAAATACCATTATATCTGTAACTTCCATTCAAAATGATTCTACAAAAACAAATACAGCAAAAGTTAAAAATTAGTGAAAATAGGTAAAGGTACATGAGTATTCATATACTAGTCTTTCAACTCTCCTGTATTTCAAAATTTTCAAAATAAGAAACTAGAGGGATAAAAGAAATGCAACTATTTCAACACACCTGGTTATTATTCTACAAAGTAATTTTGCCACAAAGACAATGAACAACTCTGAATTTCAGTTTATAATTCAATTAAAAGTTATTATAATTAATTACTTTAAAATATTTTCTTACCTTAAAACTTTTGTATATTTTTTAATGGCCATCTCCCAGTTCTGAGATTTGAAAAAAGTATTTCCAATATTTTTCAAGTCTTCTGTTATTAGTAAAATTTTATCTACCTGTATAAAAAATACAAATATGTTGCATTTTAGTAATTTATGTGACTTAATGCTAGGTTCTATCATTAAGACAGATTGCTACAAAGCTCAAAATTTTAGTACTATTCTTAATAATTAAAGTTTGATTAATCTAAAATACTCACATCTTTTAAATCTATATCTGCATCCTCAGGGAAATCTGGATGACTGTCACCAGAGCCGTCTTTTGGGAATATGCCCCAATCATCCCCTTCCTTCGATTCTCCGCATTCTGCAATAATGCACAACTGTAAAAATAATCCTAAATTGTAGAAGTGTACTACCGTATTAATGAGATTAAAAACAAGAGGTGTAGGTTTAAAAGCTATACAGGTATAAATTATGTGCAATACTGTCCAAGTCACTTCTAAAATTACAGATTGACAGAAGTCTCATCTATCTGCTCTAATTACAATAATGTCATTTATATACATTCCAAGTAATACAATATCACTATTTTATGAAAGTGTTTTAGCTAGTTAGCAGCTCAGGATACAGAGAATAGTCGAAAATGTTATCATTCTCTATATAATTTTCTTTCGGTGAGGCACGTCCTTTCAATTCTACTACTGTTTCTGTCATCAATGAGAGACAGCCTATCTTTTGCAAGTATTTCAGGTCTAATTCCCACACACAACCCCGCCAACTAGGCTAGGTGGTAGTATGGCCACTGTGATCTCAAGGACATTTAGAATACATGGTTCTTTATAGAGTTATATAACCATGCCAAGAAAACTTAAATAATAAGATCAAGACCAAACCACCTGTTAAATGGCAGAGTCTAGACAGGATTCTCGGTTTCCTGTCCTCTTCCTATTATGTACTAGAGTCTATATACTGATTCAAAGTTTTGCAGGTACAGAAAGAGTTAAGAAACCTACAAAAAATCACCAAAATTGAAGTTGAATTAATAAAAATCTCCTTATAAACTACTCTAATCTCATCTTTCCCACTGTAGAAAAGTTTCTTTAAAAAGTGGCAAGTCCAAGGGGCGCCTGGGTGGCTTAGTCGGTTAAGCGTCTGACTTTCGCTTAGGTCATGATCTCGCGGTTCATGGGTTCGAGTCCCGCGTCGGGCTCTGTGCTGACTGCCAGCTCGAAGCCTGGAACCTGTTTCAGAGTCTGTCACTCCCTCTTTCTCTGACCCTCCCCTGTTCACTCTGTCTCTCTCTCTCTCCTAGAAATAAATAAAACATTAAAAACAAAAAAATTAAAAAAAAAAAGTGGCAAGTCCAAGCTTCAATACCAAAAGTCATCCTAACATTTTTCCCTACTAATAATCACCTGATCCTTTTACTTATGTGTAAGACAGTAATTAAGATAACGTGTATCTCACTATAACTTTTAACTTACTTTGACAGGTTTTTCACCTTTCACTTCGACATTTTCTAGTATCCTTGCCACACCCATTCCTTTAATTACTTGGCCAAATACCACATGTTTCCCATCCAAATGAGGAGTCGGAACTGTTGTGATAAAGAACTGAGAACCATTTGTATTGCAGCCTGCGTTCGCCATGCTCAATAAACCTTCCTGGTCATGCTGGAGAAATAAAAATCATTAAAAGAAAACCAAAGTTAGAAGTCCTAGTCTGAATTATTCTTTCACTGACCATTCACATAAAACTATGGCAGGTTGTAATATTATTCAGACCAAACAATGTAGTGTAATTTTTTAAATAAATTGCAATCTTTAATCCACAAACATGGGGTACTTAAATCACTTTCTAGACTTTAAGAAAAGTTCATGAAACCAAATAAAATAACAAACAATGAGGTGGGCAGATTTCTAAATGGGCCATTTTGAGAACATGCTTGTATTTCAAATTTAAGATTAAGATGCTGCATTATGGAAATCTAAATGATTATACTTTGCCCTTTTTATAAGGAATAGTCTTTTTTCTGAGAACAGGGAACAGTCTAAGAATAGGGAACAGGGTACAGTATGAGAACAGGAAACAGTCTTCTCATTTTTATGAGCCTACACTATGATCCCTCCTTTACACATCAATAAACTGGGAACAGTGATGGGACATTCAATTTAGACAGGACATTCGTTAGGTACTTTCTAAATCTAGAAGAAGCCGAATAGGGGCACCTAAGCGGTTCAGTTGGTTGAGCATCCAACTCTTGATTTCGGTTCACATCATCATCTTACAGTTTGTGGGATCGAGCCCCAGGTCAGACTCTGTGCTGGCAGTGTGGAGCCTGTTTGAGATTCTCTCTCCATCTCTCTGCCCTCACCCCACGCACACATATGCATGAGTGCTCTCAAAATAAATACATAAATAAAACTTAAGCTAGTCTTCCCACCGAAAATGCCTTTTATCCCTGCAACTCAAAAATTCAGCTTTCAAGGCTACCAAGTTGGTAGAAGGCACAAACCATGCCTTCATTTCAATAGGCCCCTTTTCTTTTGATCAAAGCGATCACATAATCCTAGTTTTCATTCTTCAGGTGCTTCCCTTTCCTCCTTTCCCAAAGTTCGGTGCTTTTTCCACAATATCAAATAGAATATTAACTTTATGTCCTCAGCCTTCTATTGCCTTCGTCTTTCCTCACTCATATTCCTCAAACTAGCATCTATGTTTTAGTTCCTATCTAACCAAGTCTCAGCCACTCTGCAAAGCCCATTTTACGTACCCATTCCTCTTCAATGTCGTCCCTAATAATTTAGAATATATAAATCATACCTTTCTCCTATAATATAGAAGGAGAGTCTCAATCAATTTAGCATTAATTTGCATATTATTTACTCTTCAGTTGTCCCACGTGTTTTAATCTTGTCTTCCTGGTAAGATCTTAAATTGTCATCAAGGCCATTCATTTTTATAAATCCTCTGGTGCCAGTGACAGTACTAAATACATATCATTGCAGCCAATGAATACTGTTTAAAAGACTGATGACACTTTCTTTTCAAATTATCCTAATTACCTTGCTCATATTCCTCACTTCCAAAGATACTACTTTACTTTTGTACTTACATGTCCATTCTTACAACTTGAATGATGCAATATAACCCGATTACATCTTGGGAAAATAAAGATAAGAAGGCACGGGCACCACTAATGTCCTTTAGGAGCTTGGACATTAACCATATCCGCTACTTTGCAAATCCCCTGACATCTTGGATATTAGCGATGGTTTTGTTGCTCTTCAAATTCAAGCATAAAGATGCACAAGTTACCATCTATCTGATACTGAGAACATTTTTCCTGGAAACAATTCTGCCATATGGTGGCCCACTCTTAAAAACCCATTGGCTTTACTGAAGTATATAAACCTGGATATCACTGACATAACCATTGTATTTTTGCCATATAAAATTAGTGGATCCAATTTTTCTGTACTGAAAACTGTAAATATATATTAAATATATATTTACAAATACGATGCCTTTTACAAGAAAAGGAGAATCTAAGCACACACTGAAACATTTACTGGTGTCTTAATCCAACAAGTATCCCAGACATCTAACAACCTTTGCTATTAGCAATAAACATTCACTTTTGTCCACTTTACCTTGTAATAGAAATTTTCATCTTCAAATTTTTCACCATAAATACTTTCTCCACCTGTCCCATTTTGATTTGAGAAGTCTCCACCCTGAATCATAAATTTCTTAATAACTACAAAAAAAGGAAATAGCTATTAGAAACTAAAATATGGATGACTACAGTAATGTTAACTAATGAACATGTAATAGGAAAGATGAACTTCCTAAAACATGACTCTAGTCTTAGCACTCTGTCTTTCCCCACCCATCCCAACTCCAAACTCTTAAAAGACTTTTCATAGTCCAAGTCCAAACTACTTTTACTGTCTGCTCACTCACTAATACTCAGAAAATTAGTTCAAATGGCGCCAATCTATGAAACTGTCATGGACACCCTAAAGTTGAATCTCATCAATTTTCCACCCATAGCATCTTGACTCTACCTTCACTTTCAACACATATATCCTAAAGATCTGTCTCTTCAAGTTAATTCCTTAAGTACAGCAACTGTTTTTCATCATGCACATGGCTAGGTACATGTTACTCATTAATGTCTACTAAATCTACTAAATAAGACCAATTATTCCAAGATTTGTTATACCATAATGGAAGTACTTTATCAAGTATTATCACTTGGTGTCAAAGGTTCCCAAGACCACCTCCATGTTCAGAGATTTCCTAGGACTCATGGGCCTTAGCATTTGGTTCTATTACAACAATCTAATAAAGATATACAACTAGACGATAAAAGAAAAAGATAACAAACAGAGTCTGGAGGAATCCATCTGCTTCCTTATACTCTCTCCCTCCCATGAAAGGTCTTATAGCACATTCTTTCCCCAAAAAACAAACAAACAAAAAAATGCAGCAACATGTATACAATGTTGTTGCCCATTATAGACTCAGAATCCAGGGTTTTTCATCAGGGTTGATCATGCAGTTACTCTCTATCTAGCACATACCAAATTCCAGACTCTCACAAGGAAATCAGATGTTCAGCATAAATCAGAGTGTATGTACAAACAATCTAGGCACAATAAACCACCTTTATCATTCAGAGAATCATTCAAGTGCCAAGTTCCTAAACTCCAGCTAATGGCCACCCTGCAAGCAAACCTTTCCAAAGAAAGAGGTTTCAGACCTGCGAAGTCATCTCTCTCCTGAATACTACATTCTATCAGTATATTTTAGTATTTTATTAAACGTAAATGTAAAATAACATTTTAAACACTTTAAAATCAATGTTAATGTTTTTCTTAAGTTTCTTTTTTAAAAAACTACTCATGATTATACTTTAACTCACTTATTCATTAAGCAAATATTTATTGAGTGCCTATTCAATAACTATACTACACGCTGAAGACAAAATGATGAAAAGAATGAGCTCCTGAATTCATGGAACCTACAACCTATTAGGAGAACCATCAAATAATCACTAAACAAAGGGTGATAGGCATTGTGAAGTGCCATCTTTTAATTAAAATAACACCAAGACACTGAATCTTTAACCGGCTACAGCCTTCCCAAGCAATCCTGCCCAAGTACTGGGTATAGCTTTTTGGTTATCAGTGAAGCTACCTAAAGTCAGCTTCTTGGGGCGCCTGGGTGGCTCCATCGGTCAAGCATCCAACTCTCCTGTCATGATCTCAGTCTGTGAGTGCAGCTGTCAGCGCAGAGCCTGCGTGGGATTCTGGGACTCTCCTGCTCTCTCTCTGCCCCTCCTCTGCTTACGCTGCGTCCGCACGCGCGCGTGCACACACACACACGCACTCTCTAAAAATAACTAAGTGAACTTTAAAAAATAAAAATAAAGTGTCCTTCTTTATCATGGCACACCCTTTTTTCTCAATCTAACCCCACTGGAGTGAAGAGCTAGATGTCTGGTGAAGCTAAGGTAGTCCATTTCTTTCTAAGTAAGTAAACCTTAGTACCCTCTCAGAATCCCACTTTCCACAGCCCAACCTTTATGAAATCGAGCTATTGCCTTAGATGTCAAAGCATCCTCCTGAAACCAGCAGTAATTTTTAACTTTCACTGTATATTACTTGGTATTTTCCTCCCTAATTCCTACAGAACAGAATCATTTATGAGAATCAGATTCAAGGGGCACCTGGGTGGTCCAGTTAGTTAAACGTTCAACTCTTGGTTTCATCTCAGGTTACAAATGATCCCACTGTTCAGGAGATCAAGACCGAAATCGGGCTTTGTGCTGATAGCCTGCTTGGGATTCTCTGCCCCCCCCCCCCGCCCCCCCGCCG